>NW_022196816.1:0-193857 GCF_008641045.1 Pistacia vera
GCTTGTCCCCTTGGCGGCCCCCAGCTGCGTCTTTTCCATGGACATCCTCATCGCGAGCAACGCCTGCGAGCAAGATATGAGTTAGAAATAAACCAAAATAAAATTTCAAGTACGACTCGTTTACCTTGCTCAGGTGCTGGAATGACATGGTCATCAGGTCGTCGCCCGTGTCGGCAAACTCGTCATACGACTCCGACAGCTCGCACTCGAGCAGGCCATAAACTATTGGCTGCAGGTACTCGGGCAGACTCCCCAATGAGTCTAAAACAGGCGCGTCCTTTGCCTTGTCACCAGTCACCGCCTTGCTCGCAGGTTCCTTGCCCGACCTCCTGGATTCTTGGTGCGACCTAAGAGGCTCTCCCTCAGATTCAGTCTCCGACTCTTCGGGCTGAATCTGCTTCCTCTTCTTCGACCTCTAAGCCGGAGCCTTCCGCTTCGGGTGAGCAGTTGGCGCCTGAGCAGCCCGTTTCGTCCTGGTCGCTTCTTGCACAGGACGAGGCTGGGAAGCCGGGACTGTTCGCACCGGCTGTGCCGGGATTGGACGAGTAGCTTCGGCCGCCCTCTTACTCCTCGATCTAGGAAAGACGAATGGTGCTCGGCAGGGCTGCCCGGACTCCTTTGGAGGCATCTTTCCTGCATTTAAGTTCGTTAGTAAACGAAATCATTCTACGACCAGAAAGGAACCAGTATAATTTACCTTCTGAGGGTTCTAAAGATGCCTTGTCACTGAAGAACCCGTACTTCCGCAAGTTCGTGGTCGTCACAAGCTTCCTCGCGTCCCGGCTCTCCTCGTCCAGTGCTCCAAAGGATACAAGCCTGTTTGGGTCGGCGAGTAAGTCTTGGCTGGTCGTTCTGTTAACTGCAAAAGAAAACAAGTCGTTACTACTGATCATGCGAGTAGATAACGAACCCAGCGAAAGGAAACCTACTTGGGTCCTAAAAACGGCAGTAGCCGTCGTAAAAGAAAAAGAAGAACTTTGTCTCGTAAGCCCCCGCATTGCTGGGATAGCTGTGTATCCCCGCGGCAATGGTAGGTCACCGAGACAGATAGTACGAGTCCTTGTCCCTGCTCTTTTTGAGATAATAGGCGATGCCGAGCTCCANGTTATCATGCTATATTTGATTATATTTCCCGCTTCTAGGTATATGGATGGAGACCGTCTAACGGCAGAAGATTCGAGAGCCGTGGTAGAAAAGCTTCTTGTTTATCATCCACATTGTGAAGATAAAGTTGGATCTGGTCTTGATTCCATTATGGTAAGTCAAAAGTTTGCATAATCTATTATATAATTATGGGGCTGTTTGGATGGGGTTAATATTTGATAACTGGGGTAATATTTTTTTAAATTGAGTAGATGACGATGTTTGGATGATTTGTAAAAAATTATTCCCGGAATCAAATAGTGGCATTTGGGGGTAAGTTGCGAGGAATATTATTTTCTCTTTTAGGGGGGGGGGGGGGGGGAGAAGAAAATCTTACCTTCTGCGGTGAGTAACCGAGACCGAGGCTCATTTCAGTTGCTTGAGAGGTGCCGATCAGAAAAGAATGGTTTCTGGTTTGCAAAGGGCTGTCACTCGAAACAAAAGAAATTTCGCTGACCCCATCTGAAAAATGCGAGTTTTTATATGGGTTGCGAATCGACGGTTACCACCCATCGGAACCGAAACGACAGCCCACACTCTCTCCCCGCATTAAATGCGCCTCACGTCGCATTAAATGCCGTGATAATAGCCGTCGTTTCGAACGCGCTGCGTAACTAATGCTGTCAAAACGGTGTCGGGTCAGTACACGATGCATTTAATGTGTCTGACAAACGCTTCAGCGCGTGCAGAGCACCTGACAGCATAGGACCAGGTTCATTGAATTTCTAAGGCACAGGAGGGAGCGTCCATCGGGTCCAGCTCGCTGAGATGAAGATTGTCAGGTCGCTTAGGCAGGGAATTGCGCGAGATCGTGTTCGCCAAAAGTCCTGTGCCGAGCTCATCCCATACAGGTCGGAGTGACCAAATCCTCCAATATGACTTAGTTTCCAAGGTTTGATCCTCAAACCTTAAAAACTAGGGGGGCTTCTTTTATGCCCGGGAAAATAAACGGCTGACGTGGGAAAGTCACGTGAAGGGTGACCTGCTCCCGTCAGAGCAACACGCACACGTCAGACCTGCTAAATGATATGGAGCTCACACACGTCCATTTCCCTGCAATAGGTCGTGCGAAGTCAGCTTGGGAAAGGGAAAATGGGACATAAAGCCGGATTATATCCTGACAATCACAACAAACCATGGATTTAATGATGATTACACGCTTCAGTTTGATATAAAATGAAGAAGACCCCTTCGTTAAGGGGATTCGGCCATTTTCATACTAAGAAATACTCTCTAAAGACATTGGCTTTTTCCAACTCTTTTGTAAGTCAGTCCGCAGTTGCAACCTGACCAACACTAATATCAATACAATCAGTGGACGTAGGACTTGCTACCTTAGCATCCGAACCACTTAAAAAACCCCCTTTGCATTTATTTCACTTTAGATATTCAATTTTCACGTGTATTTAACAGCCAATCAACGTTACGCACGTGACAATTCGTTGGTGCCTAAAACCAGCATCAACAGTGGTATTTACATCTCATTTATAAAATCATTATTTCATTGATATGTCAACATCACATAAGATAATACATAATTTGAGAAGAGGTATTTGAGACGTTTTCCAAGAAGAGTATGAGTATTCTAATATTAGTTTGAAATTATAACAAAATTGTTAAATTTAATACGAAATTATTTCATTAGTGAAAATGAAATATACCCTTAATACAACTTTACAAAAATTTTGTTAAAGAGTTGATAATACAAAATGAGCGTTTGGTTAAGAGAATATTGGATTACTGGAAAGTTATATTACCTTGAAGATTACTGGGAATCTTTAGGAAAATGTGTTTGGTTAATTGGTGGGTATGTTATATTAATATGTTCGGTTGGAAAGAATAAATTATTAGATATGTTATTTAAATTACTAAATTGTTCTCTAATTAATTATTATTATTATATTATTTTTAATATTGATTATTATTTGGATTATTATTATAACACCCCCTGCATTTAAAAACTTAGCAAAAACAACGCTATAATAAAAGTTTGGAAAATCAACAAAGCACCCTCACTAACCTAGCCACTGTCGGCCGCCAGAAACCACTACAGGCAGTAGGCAACCTAATGGCGTATAGAAGGCAGGAAATGGCCTTCGTGCACCGTATGCCATTTTCGGCTAGAGATTTGGTTAGAAATGGCTAGACGTAACAGATCTGACCTTTGACAGCCAGATCGATGACGGATCTGGCAGTCAACGGCCAGATCGACGGATCTGGCCTTTGACGGCCAGCTTTGGCACGATCTGGCCATTTTTGGCCTTTCGTGCACCGTTTCGGCTATGAAGGTGGTTGTCGGTGGCAGGCGGCGGTAGGTGGGTGGGGGTGATGGCTTGGGAGGGCTGCAATTTGTTTTAAATTCAAGGGTAATTTTGTCCAAAAAGTTAATTAATTGGGGTGAAATAGTAAAACCATATTCATGTAAATAAATTTAAAAATAAGGGCATTATTGTTCTAAAATTTTATTAATAAGGGATAGAATTATAACAAAAAAAGATTACCCTAGTAATCTTAGAATACCTAAGAAAATGGAGGTAATCAGATTACTTCTAATATTACCAACAGTAACTACTATTAGTATTTGAAGATTATCACAATCTTATATTACTTGACAACCAAATGTGATAATCAAGTAATATAAGATGACATAACCCCAGTAATCCCACATGACCCCCAACCAAACGCCCCCAAAAAGTGTGTTTGGTTCAGGGAATGTTGGACTACTGGGAATGTTATATTAATGGAAAGTTAGATTACCTTGAAGATTATTATGAATCTTTAGGGTGTGTTTGGTTCAGGGAATATTGGATTACTGAAATCTTATATTACCTTGAACATTACTGGGAATCTTTAAGAAAATGTGTTTAGTTAGTTGGAATAAATTGGTAGGTATGTTATATTAATATGTTTGGTTAGGAGGAATAAATTGGTGGGTATGTTATTTAAATTAATAAATTGCCCTCTTTTTAAATATTAATATAATATTATTTTTATTATTAATATTTAAATAACTCTTTAACCCTGAATATTTCAAATTTAGCTAAAACACCCCTGTTTATATAAAACTTTAATTTATAACAAACTCACCCCCACCACCCTTCTGCCACCTGCCTCCACCGCAAACCACCGCCGAAAGTCATCGTGAGCAGCCCACGATGACCAGAAGGCCCCGATATGGCTATTTTTGGCCATATTGATGGCAAAAAAGTCCATATCGGGAGCAGATCTGGCCCTTTCTGGCTAGATTGATGGGTTTGACCATTAACGACTAGACCCTTGGCCTTTATCAGCCAGATTTGGGTGAGATCTAGCCATTAATAACCACAGATTTGGCCATTAATGGCCATATCTGTTCTGACTGGAATAGATCTGGCCGTTAACAATTAGATCTCGCCTAGATCTGGCCGATAAATGCTGGCTAGACCCATCAATCTGGCCGGAATGGCCAGAACAAATTTGGCAATTTTCAGCCAGATTTGCTCTCGATATGGCCTTTTCGGCCATCAATATGGCCTTTTTGGCGGTCAATATGGCCTTTTCGACCATCCATATGACCAGAAAAGGCCATATCGGGGCCTCCCAGTCACGGTGGGTTGCACATGGCGACTTTAGATGACTTTCGGCGACTTTTCACAGCGGCTGGCGGCAGTAGGTGGGTGGGGGTGGCGGCTTGGGTAAGCGAAATTTGTTTTGATTTCAAGCGTAATTTTGTCCAAAAAGTTAATTAATTGAGGTGAAATGGTAAAAGCAAGATTCATGTAAATAAATTTAAAAATAAGGGTATTATTGTCCTAAAATTTTATTAATAAGGGATAGAATTGTAACAAAAAAAAGATTACCCAAGTAATCTTACAATACCTAAGAAAATGGAGGTAATCAGATTACCTCCAATATTCCCAACAGTAACCACTATTGGTATTTGAAGATTACCGGTATCTTATATTACTTGACAACCAAACATGGTAATCAAGTAATATAAGATGACTTAACTCCAGTAATCCCATATAACCCCCAACCAAATGCCCCCTTAGGGAAATATGTTTGGTTAGTTAGAATAAATTGGTGGGTATATTATATTAATATGTTTGGTTGGAAGGAATAAATTGGTAGGTATGTTATATAAATTACTAAATTGCTCTCATTTTTAAATATTAACATAATATTATTTTTATTATTAATTTTTAAATAGTTTCTTTTAACTCCCAACATTTTAGATTTAGCTAAAACACTTTTGCTTGTATAAAATTTTAATTTGTAACAAAATCATCACCACCGCCGGTTGCCACTTACCATCGCTTGAAGTCACCGGAAGTCGCTAGAAATCATCAGGAGTTGCCGATATGGCAATAGATCTGGCCATTTTTGCCAGATCTACGACCATCGGGCCATTTTCGGCCATCAATATGGCCTGAAACGGCTATATTGACGACTCCTGGTAATTCCTTGTGACTTTCGATGACTTTTGACGGTGGTTAGCAAGCTGTCGGTGTTGGTTACTAGGTGGCAGTGATGGTCTGCAATTTGTTGTAAATATAACACATAATTGTCCAAAAGCTTAATTAAACAAGGGTAAAATTATAATGACATATCAATGTAAATTGTTTTTAAAACAAGGGCATTATTGTCTAAAAAATTTATTAATAAGAGATAAAATTATAACAAAAATAAGATTGCCAAGTAATTTTAAAATATCTAAGAAAATAGAGGTAATTAGACTACATCTAATATTACCATCAACAATTACTATTGGCTTTAAAAAATTATTAAAATCTTATATTACTTGACAATCAAACATGATAACAAAGTAATATAAGATAACATTAGTCAATAATCCAATATTACCTCCCATCAAACAAACTCAAAGTGTTAAAATTTGAGGGCATGTTGAAAGGAATTACAGGGATATATATTTGGGTCATTGTCTTTAGGGTGAGCACGGGTAACGGGTAGAACCGGAATCGGGGGTAAGAACCGGAACTGGAACCTACCCAGAACCTGCACTGTGTGGGTAGGTTCCGGTTCCAATTTTTTGGAACCGTTACTGTGAGGTTCGGGTTCCGGTTCTTGCATGTGGAGGAACCGGAACCAGAACTAGAACCTGTAAAAAGGGTACCCTATTTGGAACCTGTAGGGGCTACCCGGTTTGGAACCTGTTTTGGAACCTGTTTGGAACCTGCTTTGGAACCTGTTTGGAACTTGCTTTGGAACCTGTTTTGGAACCTGTTTTGAAACCTGTTTGGAATCTGTTTTGGAACCTATTTTTGGAACCTGTTTAGAACCTATTTTGGAACCTGAACTATAATGAAATATTTGTGAAATGTAAATAATGGGGGAGTTTCTATTATTTTACATATAAAAAAATTTAAAATAGAAAAAGTTAAATTTTTAGAATAACCTAATTAAATAAATAAATACAATTATACTTATTACATATAAATTACACCATATTAAAAGCTTTAATATATTATAATACATTAATATTAAAGTTTTGATCAATTAAGTGAATAATTGGAATTATGATCCAATTAAAAGTGTTTTACATTTTTAATGTTATTAAAAGAATTATTTTTGAATAAAATAGTATATTTGATTGAGTAATAATATATTTAGTTATTTACTTCAATTATCAAGTTCTAAGTATATCTATAATAAATTAGTAATTAATTAATTATATATGATAAATTGATAAACATTAATAAATTTAATTACTAGTTAAATATCATACTTAATCAATTATAACATTACATTATAGTTAAATGATTACTTAATTAATTATAATTTTATAACATTACTTAATTGATTTATAGTATAATTAATTATAGCATTACATTAATTGATTACTACTTAATTAATTGACTTATAAGTTATAACATAATTAAATAGTTAATTAATTGACTTATAATTAGAAATTTAATTAATTATAGCATTACGTTATAGATTTATAGTATAATTACTTAATCAATTATAACATTTTATTATAAACATTAGTACAAACTTAATTAAATGATTAAAAATTTAATTAATTATAATATTACATTAAAAATTTATAGTATGATTACTTAATAGTTAATTCACTATAACATTACATTATAGTATGATTATATAATTAATTATAACATTACATAATTAAATAATTACTTAATTGATTATGTCATTATATTATAAATATTAGTAATTACTAATTTACTACATAAACATTAGCATAATACTTAATTAAATGATAAGAAATTTAATTAATTATAACATTACCTTATAAACATTTCATTATAAACATTAATTAAGCATTACATTATAGTTAAATAATTACTCAATTAAATTATAATATTATTATATTACATTATATATTATGATCACTTACTTAATTATAGCATTATATAGTTAAATGATTACATAATTACTTAATTAGTTATGAATTTATAACATTACATTATAAACATTAGTAATTTACTATACTATTACATTACTTAATTAAACGATTAAAAATTTAATTAATTATAACATTACTTTATATATTTGTAATATGATTACTTAATCAATTATAACATTCCATTATAAACATTAGTATATTAATTAAATGATTTGAAATTTAATTAATTATAATATTAAATTATAGATTTATAGTATGATTACTTAATTCATTATAACATTACATTATACTATTATAGTATAATCATATAATTAATATAACATTACATAATTAAATGATTACTTAATTGATTATGACATTATATTATAAACATTAGTAATTTACTAATTTACACAATACTTAATCAAATTATTATAACATTATATTATAAATTTATGGTATGATTATTTAATTAATTATAACATTATATTATAAACAATATTACAATACTTAATTAAATGATTAACAATTCAAGTGTTGTTTAGAGATTACAGGTTATGAGTTACATTGGACACAAATGAATGAATAATGAAAATTTTTTAGGGGTGTATTTGTAAACTTATAAGGTGTTTTTGTTATTTTTTAAACTAATAGGGGGGTAATTGATTTTTTATAGGGTACCCTGGAAAGGAACCGGAACCTGCATTTTAGGTTTCGGTTCCTTGAATTGAAGAACCTGCACTGTGCAGTTCCGGTTTTAGTTCCTTTTTTTGGAAACCTGCACTGTACGGTTCCGGTTTCGGTTCCCCTAGAAAATGTAGGGTACCCGGAACCGCTCACCCACTCTTTACCCTAACAAAAATCTTCCTTCAAACGACAACTAATCTAAAACTATAAACAAACAAGCTCAAATCCACTGAAACCTTCCATACACACTCTCTTCAATGGCACAAAATCTAGCTGTGCCTCTTGTCCTCCCAAACCTACAGCCCATAAAGCCTCTCTTTCTTAACCAAAACCAACACAATTCTGAATCCACAATGCCCTTATCACCACAACAACAAGCGACTTCACCACCTCCCTCTTTCACTCCTCTTCTATGAGACTTCCTTCACAATAAAACCCCTTGCACACTTCTTCACAACTTGTTAAGTGTCAATGTTCCATACCTAGAAACAGAACCCGAATTGGGAAGTCATGTGACGTTAACCGTCGAAAACCCTGGTCTAACCACTGCTTCTCCAGTAAAGGTTAGCGGGTTCTCCAATCTTTAATTGATGAATCTTTTGATGTTAAAGATATTGATAATGTTGTGTTACAGTTATTTGACTCTTATCGGGAAAACCCAGATGTAAAGATTGATGCTTTGAGTTTTGATATGTTGGGTATTGTTAGGGGTTTAGGGTTTTCCAAGAAATGTGACTTGGCATTGAGTGTGGTTGAGTGGTTTAGGAGTCGTAAAGATTGTGAGTTGGTCTTGAATGGTTCTATTATAGCTGTAATTATTAGTATGTTACGGAAAGAAGGGACAGTTTTGGCCGTGGCTTCGTTGTTGAATAGTTTGCATAAAGATGGGATTGCTATTGATATTTATGCTTATACTTCATCGATAATTGCTTATGCTAGCAATGGGAGGTATAGGGAGGCTGTGATGATGTTCAAGAAGATGGAGGAGGAGGGGTGTAAACTTACTTTGATAACTTACACAGTGATTCTGAATGTGTATGGAAAAATGGGTATGCCTTGGAAAAAGATAATGACTCTAGTAGAGAGAATGAAGAATGCCAGAGTTGCCTCAGATTCTTATACTTATAATACGCTTATATGTTGTTGTCGGCGGGGTTCTTTGCATGAAGAAGCGGCTTGGGTTTTTAAGGAAGTGAAATTAGCGGGTTTTAGTCCAGATGAGGTTACCTATAATGCCTTGTTGGATGTTTATGGGAAGTCTAGGCGGCTTAAAGAAGCCATGGAGGTATTAAGGGAGATGGAGGTCAATGGTTGTTCACCTAGTATTTTGACTTACACTTCATTGATATTAGTTTATGCTAGAGATGGTTTGTTGGAACAGGCGATGGAGCTTAAAAACCAGATGGTCGAGATAGGGATTAAGCCTGATGTTTTTACTTACACCACCCTCTTATCGAGGTTTGAGAAAGTCGGGAAGGATGAGTCTGCGATGAAGGTTTTTGAGGAGATGAGAAGTGTAGGGTGCAAGCCAAATATTTGTACTTTTAATGCTTTGATTAAGATGCATGGAAACATGAGAAAGTTTGTGGAGATCATGAAGGTTTTTGACGAGATCAAGACATGCAATTGTAACCTAGACATTGTTACTTGGAACACACTTCTGGCAGTATTTGTGTAGAATGGGATGGACTTAGAACTGTCAGGTGTGTTCAAAGAGATGAAGAGGGCAGGGTTCATTCCTGAGAGGGCACTTTCAACACCCTAATTAGTGCGAATCGTCGTTGTGGTTCTTTTGACCAAGCCATGGCTGTTTATAAGAGAATGTTGGAAGTCGGGGTTACACCAGATCTTTCCACCTACAATGGTGTTTTGGCAGCATTGGCTTTGGGGGGGATGTGGGAACAGTTTGAGAAAATACTTGCTAAAATGAAGGTTGGTTGGTGTAAACCCAATGAGCTAACATACTGTTCTTTGCTTCATGCTTATACCAATGGCAAGGAGATTGAGCAGATGCTTACTCTTGCAGAAGATATATTCTCTAGTCTGATTGAACCTTATGCTGTGCTCTTGAAGACCCTTGTTTTGGTTAATAGCAAGAGTGACCTCCTTATAGAAACAGAGTGTGCCTTCTTAGAGTTGAAGAAAAAAGGATTTTCCCTTGACATGACCACTCTAAATGCCATGATTTCGATTTATGGGAGGAGGCAGATGGTTACCAAAGCAAATGAGATCTTGAACTTCATGACTGAGAGTGGGTTCACTCCAAGCTTGACAACCTACCATAGCTTGCTGTGTAGGTACAACTATTCTGAAAATTTTGAGAAGTTCGAAGAAATGTTAAAGGAAATTTTGGAAAAAGGATTGAAACCTGATATAATAACATATAATATTGTCATTTATGCCAATTGTAGAAATGGTTGAATGAAAAAGGCTTTGCGGATATTTTTGGAAATGAGAGATTCTGGCCTTGTTCCAGATGTAATCACCTATAATACCTTCGTTTCAAGTTATGCAGCCGATTCATTGTTTGTGGAGGCTATTGATATGGTTCGATACACGATCAAGCAAGGATGTAAACCAAACTTGAACACTGATAGAAACCAGAAAATTGTTTGATGAAATCCAGCACCTTATCAGACTTTCCTCACAACTCACACACAACAACCCAACTCAATCACAGTTAATATTCTCCAGAAAGTAATAAAAACAATACCCAAGCAGCAATCCAACACAATAGATCAAAATAGTGAAAAATGGTATATCAATCAAAATGAGAATTAAGAAGAACAACGAGTTTTAGGAATAAAACAATAGCTCTAGTTGGTCTTCGAGGGCTAGCACCTCCCAGATTCAATTCATGCACAAAAACAATGATTACCCCCCTCTATGGCACCACTATCTGATGTGTGTTTACTACAACATGCAAAACTAGCAAGTGCACTAGTCGCTCAAGTAATAAAGTGATGGGTAGGATATCGTTCCCACAAGGACTGTAGCAAAGCACTAAGTTTCCTAACGTTATCAAGTTGAAGTAATCGAATTCTTTGGATTGGTGGGAGCAAATTTTAATGAAAAAGAAAACAAAATGAAATTAAACAAAGAATTAAATCTTAACTTAGACAACAAAATGAAACACAGAATATCAATTCAAGTAAAACGGGTAGGGTTCTGACTTCGTTTGGACTTTTGTGGGTTAAACCTAGGAGTTACACTATTTTCACATTCATGCGCAATGGTTGTAAATCGGATTCACTAATATGTTAACATACCCTCTCGGGCTATGTTTCCCTATTCATCCTTATTAACATTCCGCACCCAACAATTTGAAGGTTAATAATTCTAAATTTATTAAGCACAAGAATCCTAAATTGATTTCATTAATTCTTGAATCTATCTCTAGCATCCAATACTATAATGGTGATTACCCAAGAAGCCTAACATGAATTATTTCTCAATCTCATCATGTTCATCACATACAGCATTTAATTTCAGAGTAACACACAACCAAAGCTTATTCACATGGAAATAATACAATCAAATACTTAACCCATTCAAAATCCAAACTACAATCAAAACCCTAACCCATAGAAGATTAGTTCATAGCTGAATTAACAATACAAAAACGAAAAATAGAAATAAACAAGTTAAACATAATGAAACTGAGATGAAAGATCAGAAATCTCCCCAAAAGATGAATTCTCCAGTCAAAATCTGAATCCTCCCTTCAACAATCCGAAAAACTAAAAGCTTTACTCTAAGAAAAGTGTAAAAACGGCTAAACCTAAAAAGCTGAAGATCCTGGGCCAAAAGGTTAAGTTTTTCTTTTATACTTAGTCCAAAAACCCAGCCAAAAATACGCACAACACGAAACTGTGCGTTTACAAAACTGAATAAGTTGACTGTCACCGCGGCGAAGAATGAAAAATTCCACATCGTCTCTGTCTTACTTCGCCGCGGCGAAGACAATTTCTTCGCCGGGGCGAAGCTCCTTCAAAAGTTCTGAAATTTACAGAACTGCCACTCTGCTTGCTTCTTCGTTCGATTCTTCGATTTTTGGCTCTCTTCCTTGGAAACAAGCTTCATCGTGCGTTGTCCTGCTCCGGAACTCTCCTATCTTCTGAAATCCGCTCATTTCTGAGTCAAAACTATCCAATTTTGTCTTTATTCGCTCAAAAAGTCCATTTTAACCTGAAACACGAAAAGTAAAGAATTAAACACCAATTCAGGTAAAAATGCACTAGAAAGTACCTGAAATCCGACACAAAGATCAAATAAAAACTGTATAATTTACAGATTATCACTATCCCTTTATTCTGACAGCAGATCCTAACAACCAACAAGACACCTATCCTCGGGTGATTTACCCCTTTTGTCCTTGTCTCTCATTGCCTGTCTTGCATGAGTACCACCTGGATATTTTGGGTCCATCATTACCCTCCCCAAGGAGTGCCACCTTGTCCTCAAGGTGGAAAGGAGGAAATTGATGGTAGATGGTTGTATAGGACTCCCAGGTATTATCACAAGTCGGTAGACCTTTCCACTTGATTAGGACCTTATAGTCCCCATTTATCAACCTTTGCTTCCGTAAGACTTGCTCGGGGGTTCAACTTGGAGTACCATATCTCCATCAAGAAAGGAAGGAAGTGGAAGTGGGGTGATTGGCTGAGAGGTAACCTTTTTTAGTTAGGAAACGTGGAACACATTGTGGATGCGGGCTGTAGTGGGAAGTTGCAAACGGTAAGCCACAGGACCAACCTTTTCGATCACTTCATAGGGTCCATAAAATTGGGGGCTGAGTTTTTGGTTGGGTCTTCGAGCCAGTGATTTAAGACGATAAGGTTGGAGTCGTAAGTAAACTAAGTCACCTGGTTGAAATTGAACATCCCTTCTCTTACCATTTGCATAGGCCTCCATGGCTCCTTGAGCTTGAGATAAATTGAGTTTTAATTCATCCAAAATGTGATTCCTTTCGATCATTTGCTCATCAATCGTTGCCACCACTGATGCATGCTCGGAATATCTAAGGAGGACTGGTGGGTCCCTGCCGTACAATGCTCGAAATAGAGAAATGCCTGAGGACCGATTGAAAGTTGTATTAAACCAGTATTTTGCCCAATTTAACCAGTTAGGCCACTGTTTTGGTTGTTGTCTCGCAAAGCAACTGAGGTAGGTCTCAACACAACGGTTAACTACTTCTGATTGGTCGTCCGATTGAGGGTGATATGCTATGCTCATGTGTAGTTTTGTACTTGATTGTTTAAACATCTCGCCCCAAAAAATGCTCATGAAGAGTCGGTCCTGATCCAACACAATTGTTTGTGGAAACCCATGCAATTTAATATGTTATGGATGAAAAAATCAGCCACCTGTTGGGCCGTGTAAGGGTGTTAGAGAGGTATGAAGTGGCTAAACTTGGTTAACCGGTCAACCACCACTAGTGTTGTATCGACCCGTTGAGTTTTTGGTAGGCCGACGATGAAATCCATAGAAAGATTCTCCCAAACTTGGGTTGGTATTGGTAATGGTTGCAGCAGTCCGCGGGTTAGAGGTTGTCATACTTATTCTATTGGCATGTAACACAGTTGCAAACAAAGGTCTGGATGTCACTCTTCATACCTTCCCAATAGACAACCTGAGACAACCATTTGTAGGTCCTGAAAATTCCCGAATGTCCACCCATGGGAGATGAGTGAAATTCCTGAAAGAGAAGTTGAACTTGCGGACTAGTGCGAGGTAACACTAGTCGGTCATCATAGAAAAGCTGGTGGCCCACCAAGTGAAAATGTAGGTGGCTTTTGGGATCTGTAATCAAGTCTCGGCAGATTTTGTTCAACCTAGGATCTTGCTGAATAGCCTCTTCCCATTCCTTACGGCTGCCAAAATAAAAAGTAGCGATAGAGTTGCATTCCACCCCATCAGTTTGTCTGGATAAGGCATTTGCGGCTCTATTTTCTGACCCTAGTTTATACTGTATCTCATAGTCCAGCCCCAAAAGTTTGATTATCCATTTCTGTTGCCCTTCCCTATGTAGTCTTTGGTCATTCAAGTAACGGAGGCTACGTTGGTCTGTTCGGATGATGAAATGTCTACCCAGAAGGTAGTGCTTCCACTTGTAGACTGCGAAAACAATTGCCATGAGCTCCCGTTCATACACAGACTTGGCTTGTGACCTTAGTGATAGCCCTTGACTGATGAAGGCTATTGGTCGACCGTCTTGCATCAAAACTGCTCCTAAACCTAATCCTGAAGCATCTGTTTCAACAATAAAAGTTTTAGTAAAATCAGGCATAGCAAGAACCGGTATTGTTAGTGAACAACCCAGTTACGCAGCGGAAAACAAAAACATAAACTACATGGATCGTTCCTTAGAACCAAGATTCGGGTACAAAAATCACAGTTTATATAAAAATAATCAAATCTGTTGTAATAACTACTTCGTACTCAAATACTCATAAAAATATACATAATAAAATACATGTATAATAACATAAGTAGTTGGGCCCAAATTTTTCTTTTATTAAACATATACATTCTTTATACAAAATTAGTATCATAAACAAAAACTATCAAAAACTATGTAGACAGTGTAGCCATTCCTCCTCGCGTGTCGATGTCCATCCAACCATGTCCTCACCTAAATCCTGAAAAAACATAGAAAGACAACGGGGTGAGCACAAATAATGCTCAGTAAGTAAACCCTCTAGTGATCTATCCCCGTAACTCTCTCTCTCTAAGTCTTTCCTTACAATTCTCATTTACTCTCTCTTTTATACTTCTCTCTGTTTTCTCTTTTTGTTTCTCTCTTTTCGTTTCTCTTTCCTAGAACTCTTTTCTACTAACTCTCTTTAGTAAGTCACGGCCCCATCTTACCGAGGGCACGACCGGGACTTGCTCCCGCTCTCAGTGACTTCTACTCGTTCTTAGCCGATCGGACTCGGTTATGCATGGATTCAGAACCCTTGACCATGTGAGTATATAATCTCTCTCTCGGGTACTCTCGGGTATAGCCCTCATCCGCATGCACTCTCATGGGCTACATCACTTCTCTCTTTCATACTCATGCCGCTTTCTTAATGCGGTGTACATGCGGGAATACTCTACCCATTACTCACGGGTTCCCCATCGCACAACCTACTCTATTCTCTCTTTCTTTCTTTTCTCTTAATAAAACTCACACTCAAAGTTCTCTACTCTTTCTTTAATGCATAATTAATGCATATGGATGATTCATGCTCATTAATGCACTCATGAAATGCACAAATGCAATGTTGCATCAAGATAGTCATTCTGCACAGGTCACACTCAAGAAGGCATAACTTGAGTTATACATATCTGATTGCTACGATTTTAGTCTTGTTTTAAAGCTTAGAAATGGGGCTACAACTTTTATGTTTTGGTCTCAACCCAGTTAAATCTTTAAGATACCCAAAAATCACTCAGAAATTCACGGCTGTGACAGGGCAGTTTTCACTTAGGCATTTCATCAAACATAATGCATGCATACTTTAATTCTATTTTTGATACATCTCTACTTCTTTCTTTAACCATCCATTCATGGAGCAAAACTCCTCCACAATAAATCTAAACATGGCCAAGAAAAACACTTCAAATATTCTACTTAAATTCTTTCTAAATGTAACCAAACTTCACTTGGTTACCACAACTTCATTTCTACTTCTCATGGCTCAAATCTTCTCATCAAAAGCCATCAACTCATCAATAATATCATTCTCAACAATCAATCTCAAGCTCATAAACATAAGCATGCATATCAATCATTTGATTGCTTGAACCTTAACTTGGGTTGGATTTACTTACCTTATGGGTAAATGGCTTCTCTAACACTTCTCCTTCCCTTTTATATCCTGTCTTCTATCTACAACTTTAAACAATAACAACATAAGACTTTAACAAATCATAAGCAAATTCTCATCTAAAGCAAGAATCCTTACCTTAGGATGCTTTAGATTAAATCTCTACTAAAAACTACCCCAAAAATCCTTAGAAATTCTTGGAAGATTGAGTGGAGGATTGAGAGAAATTAGGGAATGAGAATGGCGGTGGGGATAGTGAAGAATGAAGGGCTTTCAACACTTAAACCCTTTTTAGCTCAACTTACATACAATCGCTCCCATTTTGCCCTTGCTCTTTCTTAGAAATTCTATCTATGTCCCTCAGTCAATTACAATAATGCCCTCATTTTTATTATATTCTCCATGAAATTCTATCTCTTTTCACTCCTAATTTTTGAACTAATTTTGAGTGAAAAGACCATTTTACCCCTAATGAAATTTTAAGGGATTTTCTTCACATTTTTCTCAAAATAACTTTAACAAAATTCAACTAAGGGCCAACCAACCAAAAATAACAACATGCAAACTCAAATGAGAACAAATCAATAAACATTCAAGCAATGCAACAATAATTTAACTACATACCTCAAGTGGGGCGTTACATCTGCAGAAAAATCAATTCAAGGTTTAAGAAACATACGCACATTTGCAGGCTCCTCCAAGTTGTCTCTAAACGTATTTTGCTACCGACCCAAGTGTAGGATCGAACTAACGTAGTCCACACCAAGACAATCGCAAAGAAATAAGGAGGGATTTGCTAGATCCTCCTTAGCCTGAAGAAACAAGAAGAAAAATGAGGAGTATTTAATTTTTCAATCAAAACTAAAAGTGGCGTGGGAGAGAGTATTTGGGGCTGGAGGTTTTTGCTTTTTCAATGAAAAGGTAATGAATAAAAACTTAACCTTTTTTCAAACTAAAGTTTTTCTTTTATAGTAATCTTTCAATTGCCATATTCCCATATGGAATGGGCTTGGGATTCAACCCAAACACCCCATGTTAACAAACACTCCCAATTAGATATTTATTTTAATTCATCATTATCTTCAATTAAAATCAATTGATATATATTTAATATATATATTACCATTTAACAATAATGATAATTTATTTAAATATATGCTAACACATATTTAAATGTAATTTCACTTATTTAATTTTTCTAGCAAATTAAATAAAAGGCTATGACCTCAGCAAATTTAATTGTATTGTGAAATTACCAAAATACCTTTCGCCTAAAAAGATGAAAACGCCCTTCTTTCTTCATGAGTCTTAAATTATCTTCTATGTGTGTGACCCATAGGCTCCTCATCATACCGGTAGTGTATAGCATCGCGATTAACACCAATTAATCATTTCACTAATACACAGACCAAGATTGGCCCCTAGCAAGGCATCATGGCCACCCGATAGATTCGGATTCAGTAAAGTAGTTACCTGTCAACGATATGGTTACTGTACAATTCGATCCTTTCATCATATGTTATCTTGACGAGACAGAGGCATAGAAATAGTATCAACCTTCGGTTACTCTCGATATTATGTATTCAGTTTTTGGACCAATGACCTATATTATAATCCGAATAGAGCAACAACTCAATCCCACTGTGGCCACAGTTTTAGTGTCATTGCCATATACTGAATTGCGCTATGAGATAAATTCTTTCGTACTCGGGAGTGATGAATCCTCTGTCAATCCACCATAGTCTTGATACACTCCTTGATGCAGCCAATCACCACTGTATTGACAGCTCTGAATAGAACTGCGTTAGGCTAGTGTCAAACTGCACCAATCGATGCACAAGGCGCTCCGGTGATATCCAGTCTAAGGATCACATGCATCACCATTCGTTAGAGGATTTGTTCCATAGACACTGGGGTTACCATCCATATGGAATCCTCTGGTGGGTCAGTCTAGTGAACTTGCTACGATATATCTGCCTACTGCAAGCACCCATGTGTTGCACCAGGTTGTCACCAAACAACCTTGATAAGTGAGATCAATCACTGCCTTTCAATAGGGTCGTTCAACACTATGATAGCCTTACCGTATTATCTATGCCCTTACTTCAGAATAATACTAGGGCTACGGACGTTTCTAGAATGGCCACCATATGTGCTCATAGGGTTCTCACTATCAAGATTTGAAACACTTGATACCCTCGTCACGGTTCTACCATTCTAAGGACATATATCAATACATATTGCAATAATAATGATTTACACGATATAGAATAAAATGCCTTTTATTGATTAATGAACATTATTACAAAGAGTCAATTCTACAATAATTGATTGTCTCTAGGGCATCTACTCTAATAGGTACTGTAGTCATTACCCTTTTTAACTCGTTGAATGTAGCCTGGGAGGATTCGGTCCAGCAAAGGGAATTTTTGCAAAGTAGAGCGGTGAGAGGTTTTGCCAGTGTGCCATATCCCTGAACAAACTTCCGGTAATACCCAGTCAATCCGAGGAATCCCCTTAAGACCTTGATGTCTTTAGGTGTCGGCCATGCTATAATACATTCAATCTTTGCTGGGTCAACCGCCACTCCTTCTAAGGAAATTATGTGGCCCAAATATTCCAGCCGTGGTTGGGCGAACGTGCATTTCTTTTGGTTCACTACCAACTGATGCTGCTACAAAGTTTGAAAAGTGAGACTTAGGTGACCTTCGTGGGTTGTGATATCTGGGCTATAAACCAGGATGTTGTCAAAGAAAACTAGTTGGAACTGCCGCAAATACGGCTTGAAATATCATTCATGAGGGCTTGGAAGGTTGAAGGAGCATTTGAGAGTCCGAAGGACATTACCAGGAACTCGTAGTGGCCTTCATGAGTGCGGAAAGCGGTCTTGTAAGTGTCTTCTTCCTTGACCCGAATCTGATGGTAACCCGATTTAAGGTCCAGTTTAGTGAACACCGAAGCCTTTCCCAATTCATCGAATAATTCATCAACCGTCAGTATTGGAAATTTTTCGGGCACTGTAATCTTATTCAAAGCTCTGTAGTCCACACAGAATCACTAGCCACCATCCTTTTTCTTCACTAATAACACAGGGCTCGAGAACAAACTTTTGCTCGGCTTTATAATTCCGAACACCAACATATCTCGGACAATATTCTCAATCTCATACTTTAAATAGTAGGGGTACTTGTAGGGCCTGATATTGGGGGGTTGGCTTCCTACTATCAGTCAGATGGCATGGTCATGTATCCTGATGGGTGGTAGTCCAGGGGAAGATTCAAACAATTCTTGATGCTGTTGTAATAATTTCGTAATCAACTCTGCGTGGCCTGGGTTCTGTGTTGACTGAATCTGCATAAGTTCGAATTCAATATAGTATCCTGGACCCTCAGTTTGTAACATTTTCAACATCCTCTTGAGTGGCACCATAGTTTTGCACAAAGCTGGATCCCCTTTAAGTATGACCGTGGTGCCCAAACAATGAAACTTCATTACCAACTTCTTCCAATCTGTGGTTGTTTCACCCAACGTTTCAAGCCAAGCTACACCTAAAATGACATCAGCACTACTTATCTCAAATGGGAATTTTTTTATATTATATCAACAACTTGCAAGCTCAGACACACCCACTTACACTCTTCTTGACATCTAACGTTATAGCCATCACCTACCCTTACTCCAAACATTTTAGTAGCTGTTACCAGGATCTGAAGTTCCTCCACTAAGCCTCTATTTATGAAGTTATGCGACGCTCTGCTATCAATTAAAATTATAACCTCCCTTCCTCTGATCTCACCACTTAATTTCATCGTTTTAGGCCCATTAATTCCAACTACTGAACTAATTGATAACTCAGCTTCTTTGGGAACTTCTTCTTCCACCATTTCTTCGTCATTAGTTGTTTCCTGCTCTTTATTTTCCTCTTCATCAACTAGTAGTACCTGGAACTGCTTCTCTCCACATCTATGCCCTGGAGAATACCTTGCATCACATTGGTAGCATAGGCCCCGTTCTCTCTTCCTTTGTATCTCAGTTTCAGTCAACTTTTTGAATGGAAAATCTCGCTGGAAGGTGTTGGTTCTACTGTTGTTTGAAGGCGTTGACCAAGAGTTGCCATAGATCTCAGATGGAAGTTTTCGGTTGATGGTTGAGGTTTGTGAAAAAACATGGGTTTGGTTGGCAGATCTCGGTGATGGATAAAATGAATTTGAATTTTGAGATTTCCCATTTTCATCAACCTTAAGTGAGTTAGAATTGGGTTTGGGTAAGTGGGAATTGGGCTTGGGTGAATAATTGATGTGGCCATATTTTCCTGTTCGGGCCAGGCCTGCTTGGGCTTTTTCTAAGGCCCAATTTCTCTCTTCAACACGTTGGGCCAATAATGTAACCTGGGTTAGGGAATCAGGTCGGGTCAGAAGATCTGGTTGCTATAACTTAATCTCAGCCCGAATCTCTGGTTTCAACCCATTGAGATATGCTGCCGTCAATATCTCTTCTCTCTCGCCATGAGTTAATGCCGTAACTTCTTCGAATCTCCGGCAAAACTCCAACACTGTTCCCTCCCGACATATCGACATCAATATCTCCAATGGATTGACCTCCTACGCTCCACTAAAATGCTGTAGCAACGCCACCTTAAAGATTGGCTAGGTCATTGCTGCCATTCGTGATTCTGTCTACTGGTACCAGTAGAATGCTTCTCCTTCCATGCAGAGGGCTACTGATGAAACCTTGTGTTCATCGAGGATCTGATTTATTGCGAAGTATCGTTCCACTCGGAAGATCCACCCGTAAGGATCCTCACTAGAAAGAGAGGTAGTTCCAGTTTCTGGCCACACCAGTCTCGGCCCTCACCCTTCCCTGCCTTTGTTTGATCCTTCCCTGCCGTGTTTCTTCGATGGGCCTCCCTGTCCTTCAAGAGGTTCTTGTTCGGTACGGCCCCCCTGTCTCAGTTAATTTCTTCATATGAGTTTCTCTGTCGTTCTTCATCTTTTCTTCTTATCCAATTTTGCATGTCCATTAAAATTTCTCTCATCGAATTCACAGTTTCTGTCACCTTGGATACATCCCTCTGAACCACCGTTAACTCTTTTTCAACACCTTCAATCCTGTTCTCCATTCTATTACCAACCATAACCCAGCACCTTGTGCTTTGATACCAGTTTGATGGAACTAGAAAATAGTTTGATGAAATCTAGTACCTTATCAGACTTTCCTCACAACTCACATGCAACAACCCAACTTAATCACAGTTAATATTCTCCAAAACGTAATAAAACAATACCCAAGTAGCAATCCAACACAATAGATCAAAATAGTGAAAAATGGTATATTAATCAAAATGAGAACTAAGAAGAACAATGAGTTTTAGGAATGAAACAATAAAACAGTAAAACAATAGCTCCAACTGGTCTTCGAGGGCCAGCACCTCCCAGATTCAATTCATGCACAAAAACAATGATATCCCCTCTCTATGGTACCACTACCCCTTTATTCTGACACTCGATCCTAACAACCAGCAAGACACTTGTCCTCGGGTGATTTACCCCTTTTGCCCTTGTCTCTCCTTGCCTGTCTTGCGTGAGTACTAGCTGGATATTTTGGGTCCATCAAACACATACAACTCCATTGTAGATGGTTACTGTAAACTCAATCGTCGAGATGAGGCAATCATGTTTGTTAACAAACTTTCCAAGCTTGATCCACACACGTCTAAAGGGGAAGAATGTAGGTTATCAGACCATATAGCAAAGAAATGGTCATAGACATTCCTCTTCTCTAAAGGGATTGCGGTTCAGTTTGTGCGCTGTTTCAGCGTCAAAAACTTGTGCATCTGTTATTTTGTTCTCATCTTGTGCCCAATTTGTATATTGTTTTGGGCTGGAGATGAGCAGGAATGTAATTATTTGTACTCAATTCTACTGTTTCTTTAGGAACCATATTTTTATGGCCAATCGGGGATTTTGTATAGATGAGATAAAAGATGAAGATGAAGATGAAGATGGGGGAGGAATATGAATTAACTTCACATTATGTACGATCAACCTATGTACCAGTGAAATATAAGTTGATATGTTCTGTTGACCTGTGTTTCTATGCAAATGTTGTGTTAAAAAAATATTTTTGATAGGTTCTACATGTGCTGTAATATGGCAGGAATCGTATTGTCAAATTTTATGTTAAATTTTTCATGATACTATTAAAGGCAAAAAGGAAATTTGCTAAATGAGCTGGGGATTTGTGTGAGGGCATTCTCATTTTAAATACCTTTTTTCTTTTTCTTTTTTTATTTTAGAAAGTAATCCATAAATTTTGATGCATATATAACAGCATTTGTTTTAAAATCCGACTCGTTCAGTGACCCGGTAAGGCTATCAAGTCTCGAGTTGACGAGTCCGATTGTATTGACATCAGTAAAACAATAAAAACCCTAAACATATAAAAAGTCATCCAAAAAACTCAATAACAAACCCAAAATCATGCTATCTTCAATTGATTACAAATCCAACAACAAAATTCCTTTTTCATTTATTGCAACTATCAGCATTGTTTTAAACCCAGACCAGAGGGCAATTCGTTATGCTCCCCGGGTCACGAGTCAACAGGTCCAATTGTTGGATCGATGATGTCATCACACTAGCATGATGATGTCAGCACATAAAAAACCTTTTTTTTTTTTTAAGATTTCCATTTTTTTAATAACATAATAACAACTTAATTACTGCCCAACATGATTCAAAGTTCAAATTCAATAATAATCCCAACATAATTTAAGTATTTAACAACAATCCAAAGTCCAAATCCAAATTCCAAACATGATGTTGTGTTCATCACTTCATCCATTACATATTAAATTACAAAATACATAATAATTAATAACAAAACATTTGGTGTAAGTATTTTTTCTTTTATCTGTCTCCATGCTGATTGAGCTTCACACACTAGCATCAAAATTCATCATCATCATCATCATCATCATCATCACCATCACCATTACCATCATCATCATCATCATCATCATCATCATAACCGTCACCATCATGAAATCAAACCATTGGATTAAAAACTCTTTAATCCAAAAACAATCATTTTTCTCTCCTTTCTCTCTTTCTGCCTCTTTTTCTTTTAACTCTCAAAGAAAGTGACAAGCAAAAATGCCACAAAACATCAGTAAGGTGAATCAATACTTATAGCCTCCAGAATAAATCCAATTAATAACCACTATGATGACGGAGGGAGGAACCATGAAACCAAGATGGTACATGACAGTGACAATACTAAACAACAGAAGTTATCAATTTACAATAACTGCCAATAGTCATAGATGATAGGTAGCTTATAGTTTTTTAGATACAATTTTCTTATCAAAAGTAGATACTATTTCAAATCTCCTTGAAAAAACAAATAGCACACATTGGCAATAACTAGTATGACTACCATAATAAATATAATCAACAACTTTGAAGAGTTCAATCAAGTAAATTAGCCAAACAAAAATCAAACAAAGCCATCTAACCTGCTGACGAGCTGCGGCAAGTTTCAAAAGCTCATCTGCCTCGGAGAAATTCAAGTACAACTAGCTAAGAGGATGATTCTTGGTTTCACCTTTCCCCTACTCATTCATAATATAAAGTGGTGCTCCAGAAATTTAAATACCAAAGATAACCTCATAGATATCATAATGGGCAAAAATCTGAGGGGAAAAAAAAAGGTAAGGAACTTTATGATAGTAGGCATGCGAAAACCAGCTAGCAGTTGAGACACGATTACAGCAGGATGATCAAACACACGAGCAAAGAAACCCTCAGAAGGTTCAGGGAAAACAATCTCATTATAAGTTTCCACAATAACAGGTTTTTTGGTTGTCTAGGGACCAGATTCAAATTCAGGATACAACTTCAGATGGTGAAACCTGTGAAAATTGAACCCACCAGTGATTAGGCTATCTTGTCGAGTAAACCAAGCAATAACAAACAAACAACTACTCACAGATCTAGCTGCTTATCACAAACATCACTATGGAAGAAAAAGGTGATGCCAATTTCAAATTCACCCTAACTGCATTCTATTAATTCAAATGGAGGTGATTCAACCACTCTTTTAGGGTTATTGAAACTTGGATGCAACTGGAAAACTACTCGATTAATCACAACTCCAGGAATGGAGTTGTCATCATCGTCGTCGATTTCCAGCAAGGAATAGAGCTGTCATCATCGATTTCCAGCAAGGGAGGAAGGCATTGTTGCGATTTCAGAGAGTTGAGTTGCGATCAATTTCATTGAGATTGAGTTTTGATTTGTGTGGGATTTCAGATTTTCATGATTTCATTAAATTTTTTTCTAAACATTTTGCACGTTGAGAAAGGAGAAACCGAGAAATTGCGAAATGAGAGAAAGTGAGAAATGAGGGATTTTTGCCCTTTTTCAGCGTTGGACCAGTTTTTCTAGTGGCCCGGTTACACCGGCGGTTTACACTGTTCACGCGATCCATTGATGGGTTAAAGGGAGTTATTGCGCAATACTGGGTTTAGGGTTGACTCGAACCAGACACGTGACCGGGTTCCAGTCCAACCGATTGGACTAGCCAGTCTGGTCTGGTTTTTAAAACAATGCTTTAGACAAGCCGAGTCGAGCCAGCTCGCGAGCTACTCGACTCATCTGATAGCCCTAATATTGGGTTTATAAGATAGCATTATATACAAGTTTACCACTTATAAACATGTGAAATTACATTGTTTCCAATTATACTACGTCACTTGTTTTTGGAAAACAGTTTACTAAATAAAGCATAAAAATAATATGATACACCAATTTTACTCAAACTACTTACTAGCAAAATACTTTTGGCTTGATAATAGTTAAACCGATTTCTAAATTGTAGCATAAGAATTGTCTTTCTTCTAAATTTCATCAATTTAAAGCTCTTTTCTCCCATGATCAAAGGGTTGCAGAACTTGTAGTTACAATACAGCTATGTGAAAGTGTATATTATAAATTTTACATTCTCAATTTACAAGTTTCATGTCATAAATTTACAAGTTTCACATTAATGTATTGTTAGAGTGGTGTACTGAAGCAAAACCCAAAATCAGAGTGACAAGTTTTCTGACTTCATGATCAGTAGAGAGTAGAGTTTAGAGCTGACTTGATGAGGGATTTGATCAAAGTGGCAGGCCACTTGAAAGCTATCAAACTATGCAAGATTGTAAGCTTCAAATACAAACTGGACTAGCTACTTGCAGTTTGATAACTTCTAAGCTATTGAGCTGATATATTGAAGATATGACAATTTTGTTAGAGTAGGTGCCGTAGAGCCAATCAATTATTGTAGAATTGACTCTTTGTAATAATGTTCATTGATCAATAAAAGGTATTTTATTCTATATCATGTAAATCATCATTGTATGTATTGATATATGTCTTTAGAATGGTAGAACCGTGAGGGTATCAAGTGTTTCAAATCTTGATAGTGAGAACCTTATGAGCACATATGGTGGTCATTCTAGAAATGTCTGTAGCCCAAGTAGTATTATGAAGTAAGGGTACAGATAATACAGTGAGGCTATCATAGTGTTGAACGACCCTATCGAAAGACAGTGACTGATCTCACTTGTTAAGGTTGTTTGGTGACAACCTGGTGCTACACATGGGTGCTTGCTGTAGGCAAGTTCATTAGACTGACCCACCAGAGGATTTCATATGGATGGTAACCCTAGTGTCTATGGAACAAATCCTCTAACGAATGGTGGTGCATGTGATCTTTAGACTTGAGATCACCAGAGCACCTTGTGCACTGATTGGCACAGTTTGCCACTAGCCCAATGCAGTTCTATTCAGAGCTGTCAATACAGTAGTGATTGGCTGTGTCAAAGAGTGTATCAAGACTATGGTAGATTGACAGAGGATTCATCACTTCCAGGTATGGGGGGTGTTATCTCACGGCGCAATTCAGTAAATGGCAATGACTCTAAAACTGTGGTCACAGTGGAATTGAGTTGTTGCTCTATCCAGTTTATAATTCTGGTCTTGGACCAGTAATTGAATACATACATATTGAGAGTAACTGAGGTTGACACTATTTCTATGCCTTGGTCTCGTTGAGATAACAGATGATGAAATGATTAGATTGTACGGTAACCATATCGTTGATGTTAGTAAACGGTCCCGTATACGCAGCGGAAACATTTTGGAGTGTTTGTTGGTTGTTTGCAAATTTTTTCGACCACTTTCCCTACCGACGGCCACCAAATTCCTTGCCCTCAAATCGCGCCCACCAATTGTCCCAACTAGTAACCAACCAACCCAACACCAACACCTTGCTTTACACCCACCTCCGTCGCACTTCCTTGGTCCTTAGTCAACCCATGATATGTGCGTTCCCGCCTCATCGACAAACTGCCACCCCTCATCGACAACACTAGGTTTGCTTAACCTAGTGTTGTGTTTCGTTTGCCAGTGGTGTTGTTTGGAGTTGGAGGCAAGCGGAAGGGCTAGGTTGTGAAAAGATTTAAGATGTGGACAAAATTTTGAAATTTTACTTTTTTGGAGGAGTGAAAGCAAATAGGGTTTACTATTTTTTTGGACAAAAAGACATAAATACTCTTTGACCGTTACATTAACTGATTTTCTGTTAATTTAGGGGTGAAAATCTAGAATTTATGAAACCAAGAGTGGGAACTTGTAGTTTCGCAAAACCTTGGTGGGAACATGTCATTTACTCTATTATTAATTACATAAAAAAATAAATAAATAAAAAAGCGTTTAGTAGAAATATGCTCTATGAAAATCTAGAGCTTGCCTTTGCTTCTGGAGGGAGAAGACGTTTGAGTTACAATGTTTTCTATGCCATCCAAGTGAAATCTAGGCCAATAGTTTTTTTTTTTTTTTCTTTGGCTCAATGCTAAAAAGATTCAGTTCATATATCAGTCGTCTAAAAACAAAACAAATTTCCGAAGAGCAGAAAATTGTTAGACGCATTTCATCACTAAGTCACTAACACAATAGATCACTCATCATAATCAATACTAGCATGAACATATGCTGCAACAAGGATAGACATATCAGTGGAGTTGAAAAATGAATCACTAAATTTGTCGTACATAGAAAAGCCCTCAGATCTCATAGCTTAGAACAGATCATATATGGTTTAATGCTAATGGCATTCATCAACTCCCTTACATACCACCCGATAAGCAGAAACTTGGAAAGCTGAAAGAGCGGCTCAGATTAAAGAAAGAATGAAAGAAAGCTGATAAGTGAGTGAGTGAGAGAGAGAGAGAGAGAGAGGTGTCATGTAGTGAACTGATGAAACCATGCAACCAACTCAATACAATTCAGTTGTCCATCATTGGGCAGTAATAAAATCCATCATTCATGCAGATGAACCATAATCCAGTAATCAAATATTGGAACAGGGGATAAAGATCACATTGAATTTTCATGCTCAAACTCATAGGTTTGTACAAATAGTAATGACAATAAAGATTCGCATGAGCATAGGCCTCAGATCTCATAACTCAAAACCATACAATTCATGGTGAAGGTAAAGATTTTCAATGAAAGCCATCCCACATCTTAAATGATGATCAAAAGAACACCACTGCCACCATCGCCACAACAACCATCAACAATGATAACAACAGCAATAATAATAACATTAATCCCGAGAAGAAGAAGGTGATGATAGTGATGGTGATGAAGAAGAGGAGGAGGAGGAGGAGGAGGAAGAAGAAGAGAAAAAGGAGTAGTTAACACTGATGAATGGTGGTACAGACCAGTAGCAAATGTGGGGGCTAACTATGAAAACTAAAACAAACACTCATGCAATGAGTTTCCATCATTGACCAATGCATACAGTTATACTGCTAAAACTTTTTCAGTATACAAGAATAGGAAAATCTCAGTTTTTACCAACATTAAGTAAAACATCCAAAAGAAATAAAATTAATGCAAAATTTTTAAAACTCCAGCACACCTTGTAATGATAGGAGAAGTTAACAACTGATGATGGAGGCCATAACTAAAATCAAAGCATCCATCTTAATTCATGAGTTCCCATCATTGGGCATATGTAGAAGATTTTAAAGAACTTCACCATGTAAAAGCAAGAACAATCCCCGAAATGCAGGCTCTACAGTCAAAACTCACACAATCCCTAAGTAAACCATTACTACTCGAAAAATATAAGTAGGGAAAAACAGACGCGTGAAGTAAAAAACACTGGAACACAAATAAGAAAAGCAAACATAGTTAACACTAAAAAGAATTTCAAGTTAAACAAAAGAGAATTGATTCAATGGCATCTAAAAATGACATAAAACTTCTAAATACTAATAGCCCTCAGATCTCATAGCTATCATTCGGTCATTGATGGTACAGCAAAATGGATTTCATTAAGAGCCCTTACACGTCATTATCCATTGCAACAGAAGATAGATAGACGGATACAGAGATGAAATACACGAGAAGAGAGACGAGAGAGAGAGAGAGAGAGAGAGAGAGAGAGAGAGAGAGAAGAGAACCAGAAATAATAAATGGATGGTGATGCTGATGGTGATGATGAAGAAGACAGTGATGATGAAGAAGAAGAGTTCAAAGAGATGATAAAGAAGGCTCAAAACCATATCCATGCTCCCACTCCACATTATTGAGTTTTCCATCATGGGCAAGAGTACATACCAACAAATTGTAAAATTCAACAGTTTCAGCTATTTTAACAAAATGGCTTGTAAAGTGTAAACTAGAACATATTAAAAATTCACAACAGAGAAACAATAATGGGGAAAATAAAAAGGACAATTTCCTCAAAGAAAGTGACAGCCTTTCATATACCCACAAGACCCTTGACCTTTCTAATTCCCACACGTTAAAACTGAAAACAATACAACGATTCAGCACAAAATACGATTTTTTCAAAGTAAACAACACCCATTTAAAAAAAAAAAAAAAAAAAAAATTATCAGAAATAATGCAAAATTTTGTAAAAGAAACTACCTGAAGCAGGTCCAATCATACTGAGACTGAGAATCCCATCAATAAAAAGAAGTTAGAAAGTACTCAGAAGCCAGTACATGTATCATCAACCTTCACTTAAAAAGTAAAAATGAATGAATCTATAGTTGGGCTCGTTTGCTCGTCTGCTGTTTAGAAATGGTTTTGACAAAGTGTTTTTAAGTCTGGTATGTTTAAGAGCTTTTGCAGAAATTGTTTTTTTTTTTTTAATAAAAAAAATGATACATTTTCGAGAAAACACTTTCTTAGTTAACAATAATTTTAAAAAAAAATTATTTAAGATAGTTGTTAATTAATTATTTGATTAAGTCAGACAAAATTAAGTCCGTTAGATTACCTAAATAATTAAATCAATAGATATAATTTGTGAATATCCTGCATAATTTTTTTAGTTAATTAAAACGTTGCATTTTCACATTTAATACATGACTAAAGCATATATATATACACAAAAATTCTCTAATAACAACTTAAATGTTTTTTGCATTTGTATTAATTAATTATATATGCAAAAATGTTTAGTTGTCATAATAAAATTTTACTACTATATAAATACTAATATAAAATGAAAACAATAGTTACCATAATGAGAAATTGTTTGGTTAAAACTTAAAATCACAATAGAGGAATTGTTGGTCAATGAAATGATAAATTAAAACCATACACCAGCAAATATGTGGTTAGGGTTGTAAATGAGTCGAGCCGAGTCAAGTTTTCGACTTATCGAACTCGACATGTTTGCTCCAGGATCGAGCTCGAGCCTGTCAAGTCAAAAAAAAGGCACTCGAGCTCGATCGAGTTCAAGTCGAGTTCGACTCGACTCGACTTCATCATCTACGTCTTTATCTCCATCATCTTCATCATCCACATCTTTATCTCTATCATCTTCATCCTTTTCTTTGTCTTACTCCATCATCTTCATCTTCTTCTTAGGCTTCATCTCATCTTGCAAAGCATCACTAGTTATCCATCATCTACATCTTTGTCTTTGTCTTCATCTCATTTCATCTTGCCACTAGTCTTCATCTCATCTTCATTTATCTTGCAGAGCATCACTAGTTATACAGCTTCCATTCATCTTCATCTTCTTCTTCAACACAATCATTATGTTGATTTGATTTTGATTATGAATATTTGCAAGAACAAATTTCGGAGCTAAGGTTTGTCAATTTGAGAAATCTGATTTGGGGGTTTAATTTTGTGTTTTAGAACTAATACATCGAGGGATTAACTGTCGTTTTTACAAATTTTTAAAACTAAAGAATAAAGATAACAATTCGATCCCCACAGTTTAACAAAAGAACCCTGCCTAGCCGCGCACATCAGGCTCGCGAGCATACGAGCCGAGCCTCTCCATGTTCGCACTCGACTCGTTTATATAGCAAGCTCAAGCCGAGTTGACTCGGCTAACCATGAGCCAAGTCATAAAGAGCTTTAGAAAAGCCAAACCGAGCCGACTCATGGCCGCTCGGCTCGTCTGCAACCTATCTGTGGCCATACCACACCCATCTCCATTACATAAATCAAAATATTTAAAGATATATATTTAATGCAAAAACAATATTACAATGTTACACAAACTTAGTCCCCACTATTAAGATACTATCAATTACAGAAAAAAAATCCTCTGATGAAAATCTAGAGCTCCCCTTTTGTGGAAAGACATTTAAGCTACAATCTTTCTAGCAAATGCCATTCAAGTGAAATAATGTAAAATCCTGAGGCCAATAGCTTTTTGTTTTGGCTCAATGCTAAAGATTCAGATCATAATCAGTAATCTAAGACAATAACAGCAGAAAACTATTAAGACGCATTTCATCACTAACACAACAGATCACTCATTAATTCAATATCAGCATGATATGTTTTGCAACAAGGATAGACATATCAGTGGAGTCGAAAAATGATCGCCTAATTTTGTCACAAATAGAAAAGCCCTCAGATCTCATAGCTTTGAACAGATCATGTATGGTATAATGCTAATGGCGTTCATCAACTCCTTACATACCACCCAATAAACAGAAACATGGAAAAGCTGAAAAAGAGACTCAAAGAAAAGAAAGAATGAAAGAAAAATGATGAGAGAGAGAGAGAGAGAGAGGGAGAGGGGTGGCATGTAGTGACTAGTGATGAAACCATGCACACACTCAATAAATTCGATTGTCCATCATGGGCATTCATAAAATCCCTTATTATGCAGATAAACCATAATCAATATTGCAACAAGGGCTTCCATGTTCAACTTCATACAGTTTGTACAAATAGTAATAGCAATAAAATTCACATGAGCATGGCCTCAGATCTCATAACTCAAAACATACAATCATGGTGAAGATAAAGTTTCAATGAAAGCCATCCCACATCTTCAATGGTGATCAAAAGAACACCACTGCCACCACGCCACAGCCACCATCAACAGTGATAACAACAATAATAATAATAACAATAATAATCCTAAGAAGAAGATGAAGATCATGATGGTATGGTGATAACAATGATAAGGAAGAAGAAGAAGAAGAAGAAGAGAAAGAAAGAGAGAACAAGGTGGTTACACCTTATAAATGGTGGTATAGAGAAGTAGCAAAAGTTGGGCTAACAATGAAAACTAAACAAGCACTCATGAATGAGTTTCATCATTGACCAATGCAAACGATTATACTGTCAACATTTTTTCAGCATATAAGAGAGAAATCTCAATTTTTAAAATAGCAAGCAAACATACAAAATAAAAGTAATGTAAATTATTAAAACTCCACCAGACCTTGCAATAGTTTATTAACCAGCGATGGAAAGTATTGTCAAACTATATGAGAAAGTACTATATCAATTCAATGTCATCCAATCCAATCTAGCACACATGAGACTGAAAGCAACATTAATGCAAAACTCATAAGCATAACAATTTATATACTTTCACCACTATAATGAGCCCAAAACTCGTGAACGTAAACATGACTATTATTATAAAATTACAAACAAAGATCAAAATGACCCCAATAAAATAGAGAAATATAAAGAATTAAAAAAGAAAAATGACAGACAATGACGCCCTCAGATCTTACAAATCATAATTTACAGATGTGAGTTTTAAGATTTAGTTAAAAGCCATCCACATCACCAATTACAGAGAGAAATGGAAAGAATAACAACAACAACAACAGTAACAGAATAAGATGCAACAGCACATGTGCAGCCACTTGTAATGCTGGGAGAGTTAACAAGTGATGATGAGGCCTCAATTAAAATCAAAGCATCCATCCTAATCAATAAGCTCCCCATCATTGGGCAGATGTAAAAGAATTTAAAGAATTTCCACCATGTAAAAGCAAGAAAAATCCCCCAATATGCAGGCTTTACAGTGAAAACTCCACACATTCCAAGGAACCATTAATCCTCAAAAATATAAGTAAGAAAACAGACACGCATGAAGTAAAATAGCTAGAACTCAAATAAGAAAGCAAACATAGCTATGTCTAGGAAGAGTTTCATGTTAAACAAAGAGAATTTCGAATTTAGCATTTGAAACATACCACCAAACATGAGATAGCATGACCCACAATGACATTGAGACAGGGGAAATCATATGAAGACAGCAGGCATCCTTTAACACTTCAATTTTGTCCTTTAGTCCTTAAAATATAAAAAGTAGATTAACAGTTACAGAGTAAAACATCTAGATTCAGTGCATACAAAAATGACATAAAACTTCTAAATACTAATAGCCCTCAGATCTCATAGCTATATTCGGTCATTCATGGTATAGCAAATGGTTTTTCATAAGAGCCCTTACATATCATTATCCATTGTAACAAAAGATAGATAGACAGATAGAGAGATAGAAATATAAGAGAAGAGAGAGAGATTGAGATAGATAATTAGAGATTATAGATTGATGGTGAGGTGATGGTGAGGCTGAGGATGATGATGACAGTTACAAAGAAGATGATAAAAGTAAAGGCTCAAAACGATCCACCATGCTACCAGTCCACATAGAGTTTTCCATCATTGGCAAGAGTATATACAAACAAATTGTTGAAATGCATACAAAGTTTCAACAACAAAACAGCAAAATGGCTTGTAAACATAGAACCTATTACAATTCACAACAGAGAAACAATAATGGGAAATAAAAAGGCTAATTTCAATAAAGAAAGTTACAGCTTTTCATATACCCACAAGCCCCCTGACATTTCTTATTCCCACAAGTTCTAAACTAAAAATAATACGACCATTCGAATTTTTCAACTGTAAAATGTAGAATCTAACTTGTTAATTAAACAAAATACCATTAAGCAAAAAATAAAAAAAAGAAAAAAACATAAGCAAAATGCATTCTGATGAAGAAAACTACCTCAAACAGGTCCAAAACATACTCCAAAAGCCCTCAAATACAACTGTCTAAGGCACCAGAATCCATCAATAAAAGAAGTTAAAAAATGCCCAGAACCCAGTACATGCATTATCAACATTCACTGAAAAAATAAAAAAAATAATGTATTTCATAAAACACATGATTGTTTTTTAAAATTAATGTGAAGTGAAAGCCCTCAGATCTCATAGCTTAGAAGCAATCATCAGAGTTTAGAACTAAAGGCACGTTCTTCAAAAGCCTTTAAACCACCACACAAAACAAAATGTGTGTATATGCGTATGTAGTCATGAATGCATAAGAGGAGAGGAGGTGGTGTGGAGATGGTGGAAGAGGAGGTGGTGGTGGTGGTGAGTAAAGGTATGATTGACAAAAATCCTCCAGCAAACGCAATAGATTTCATGTTGTCCATCATTGGGCTAATAAAAATCGAAAAATTATCAGACAGAAATTCAAAACCTAGAACCAAATCACAAAACAAACCTAAAAATAAAATAAAAAAATTGTCTCCGAGATGAGAGTGAACTGTGCAGTTTTTTTTAGAAGATATAATGCGAGAAAAACTGGGTTAAAGAGTAGTGGGGTTAGTATTGGGTGAGCTTCTGCGTTGACAGGCCAATGTTTGCAATTTTTTTAGCCCACAAAAGAAATTAAAGGAGAGAATTTTTTCGAATTTTTAATGAGTTTCAGGGAGGTTATTGACAAAGATCCTTTATAGTTGTTTGTTATATCAGATTTATAGATTGAAAAAAAGAGAATGAAAACAAGGAACTTACGGAAAAACTTTTTCAGGCACTTGTTTTCTCATAACCAATTGCATAACATTGTGGGCAAGATTTTCAACTTGTGATTTAAATTTAAAAAAAAAACAAAATTTAGGCAAAGAAGTTGACACATGAAGTTGTTGGAGAATTTATAAAATATTAAAGGGAAAACGACATATTCCTACCCGAGGTTAGTGAAATCTTTAGTGTTTACTCATGGTTGCATTTATTCCAGATTCCCTTAAGAATGTCGTTTCTTTTATTTTAACAAAATTATCAAATTTTCACTGTAGTGCAGTGCACGTTAAGAGTCGGACGCTTTCTTTGCAGAAGAGAGGCTCGTGTTAGCAAATAGCTCACGTTATAGCATCCAAGCCAACTGTTTTTTTTGCTTTTTCCCAGCCGATTCAAAGTGCCAAAATCATTACCGAGACCCCGTTAGACTTCCCACAACCTCCTCTACAAAACTTATACCTTAACTTGCCGACCTCACTCACCATTTTCAACCACCTCCAACCAGGGACGTAGTCAAGATTCTGAGTCAATGGGTTAAAAACATCAAAATTTATAAATTTATAATAAAATACATACTAAAGTAATAAACATAAAAAATGTATTTTTAAAAGTTATAAATACCAAATTATCAATTTTACAATCGTTCTCGACGATTTTTCATATTCTGAAAATGTTGCATAATTGTTTCATTAACAATTCCATCAAATATCTCTCTCTCAGTATATGTAATAAGACAATCATTTAACAATTGATCTCCTATTCGATTATGTAGTCGATTTTCTATTATCTTCATCGCAAAAAATGCTCTTTCAATACTTGTAGTTGCAACAGGTAATATCAATGCTAATTTCACAAGTATATAAATCAAGTGATATACCACATTCTTATTTGTTTGAACCAACTTTTCAGTAAGAGCACAAATTCCATCTAATGTCAAAAAATCATTATTATAGTGCATATCAAGAATATAACTATCCAACCATTACAACAAAATTGTTCTATGGTAACATGCAAAAAGTGCTATCATAAATAAATAGTAGCATTTTTAAGCATGTTGTTACAGCTCGTGTTACTAAAAAAATGAGGTTTTGGTAACATTTTTGTATATTATTAATAATTATTTAAACTTTATTATCGAGTATATTATAACATTTATTTGTAGTTACAGATGATTTTAGCTAACACTTCATAAATGTTATAAATTAGTTTTTTTTGTAAAGTTTTAAAAGTTGAGTCAAGTTAAATAAGGTTAAAATTATAAAATTCATAAAATATTAATACTTTTCTAAAATTTTTAAAAAATTGAGTAGATTCAATTGAACCCACGACTCATTATACGGCTACATGCTTGCCTTCAGCTGTTACTGACCGTGTTAGATTATGCGTAAGAATGTAGAATAAATAAGGTCAAACTTATCAAATTGAGATTTCACGTGGGAATATGGGAGTGTTTGTCTGAGGTTATGAAAATTAGCTTATAAGCAACAACATTTGAAATTTTAAGCAATTACGTGTTTGGTTAAAGTACTTATAAGTGACTGATAAGTAATTGACGTGTTTGATAAAATGTGACTTATAAGTATATTTTATTATAAAATGACTAAAAAAAGTACTACATTAAATAAGGGTATACTATGAAATTTTAAAATTAAACAAGGATAATGTGGTAATATACTTGGTCAAACTAGCTTATAAGCAGAGTGCTTATAAGCAAAAAAGAAAAAGTTTTTTTTGCTTATAAGCTTAACTTATAAGTTTAAAAAAGTTATAAATAAACAAATCAACTTAATTTTAGAGCTTATAAATTAGTTTGACCAACTTATAAGCTTAGACAAACACCGTCGTTTTCTCTCATCATTATAACAATTCTTACTGACCCCATTGAACTTCAATAAGAAGGCTTAAATATCCTCATTTAATTTGATGTGGGCGTGGCTTTATCAGAACTGACAAATTTAAATAGGGGGTTGGCTTCTGCACAAGTAGAAGATAACGTTGCATTGAATTTGGATATTGGAAACAGAGCCTTGTGGTGTGGTGAATAAGGCCAAAACAATATCTTATTGAGCAAGCAAGCAACCAACTATAATCCTCGACAACATTGGGTATTCAAGTACAAGACTTATGATGTCACGATATAATTACCTGTGACTTAATATGTAGGATATAATACGTAAAATCTGCAAGTAACGTTTAGCACAGATCATGTATGGTAAATGCTAATGGCGTTCATCAATCCCTTACATACCACCCAATAAACAGAAACTGGAAAGCTGAAAGAGACTCAAAGAAAAGAAAGAATGAAAGAAAAATGATGAGAGAGAGAGAGAGAGAGAGGGAGAGGGGTGGCATGTAGTGACTAGTGATGAAACCATGCAACCACTCAATAAATTCGATTGTCCATCATTGGGCATTCATAAATCCATTATTCATGCAGAAAACCATAATCAAATATTGCAACAAGGGCTTCCATGTTCAACTTCATACAGTTTGTACAAATAGTAAATGCAATAAAATTCACATGAGCATAGGCCTCAGATCTCATAACTCAAAACCATACAATTCATGGTGAAGATAAAGTTTCAATGAAAGCCATCCCACATCTTCAATGGTGATCAAAAGAACACCACTGCCACCACCACCGCACAAGCCACCATCAACAGTGATAACAACAATATAATAATAACAATAATAATCCTAGAAGAGATGAGATCATGGTTATGTGATATGATAAGAAGAAGAAGAAGAAGAAGAAGAGAAAGAAGAGAACAAGGTGTTAACACTATAAATGGTGGTATAGATTAGCAAAAGTTGGGCTAACAATGAAAACTAAACAAGCACTCATGAAATGAGTTTTCATCATTGACCAATGCAAACGATTATACTGTCAACGTTTTTTTCAGCATATAAGAGAGAAATCTCAATTTTTAAATAGCAAGCAAACATACAAAATAAAAGTAATGTAAATTTTAAAACTCCACAGACCTTGCAATAGTTTTTAACCAGCGATGGAAAGTATTGTCAAACATATATGAGAGTACTATATCAATTCAATGTCATCCAATCCAATCTAGCACACATAGACTGAAAGCAACATTAATGCAAAACTCATAAGCTAAACAATTTATATACTTTCACCACTAATGGAGCCCAAAACTCGTGAACAAAACATGACATTATTTATAAATTACAAACAAAGATCAAAATACCCAATAAAATAGAGAAATATAGAAATTAAAAAGAAAATGACAGACAATGACGCCCTCAGATCTTACAAATCATAATTTACAGATAGTGAAGTTTAAGATTTTAGTTAAAAGCCAATCCACATCACCTTACGAGAGAAATGGAAAGAATAAACAACAACAAGTAACAGAATAAGATGCAACGCAACATGTGCAGCCACTTGTAATGCTGGAGAAGTTAACAAGTGATGATGGAGGCCTCAATTAAAATCAAAGCATCCATCCTAATCAATAAGCTCCCATCATTGGGCAGATGTAAAAGAATTTAAAGAATTTCACCATGTAAAAGCAAAGAACAATCCCCCAATATGCAGGCTTTACAGTGAAAACTCACACAATTCCCAAGGACCATTAATCCTCAAAAAATATAATAAGGAAAACAGACACGCATGAAGTAAATAGCTAGAACTCAAATAAGAAAAGCAAACATAGCTAATGCTAGGAAGAGTTTCATGTTAAACAAAGAGAATTCGAATTTAGCATTTGAAACATACCACCAAACATGGAGATAAGCATGACCACAATGACATTGAGACAGGGGAAATCTATGAAGACAGCAGGCCACCTTTAACACTTCAATTTTGTCCTTTAGTCCTTAAAATATAAAAAGTAGATTAACAGTTACAGAGTAAAACATCTAAGATTCAGTGCATACAAAAATGACATAAAACTTCTAAATACTAATAGCCCTCAGATCTCATAGCTATATTCGGTCATTCATGGTATGCAAATGGTTTTCATTAAGAGCCCTTACATATCATTATCCATTGTAACGAAGATAGATAGACAGATAGAGAGATAGAAATATAAGAAAGAGAGAGAGATTGAGATAGATTAATTAGAGATTATAGATTGATGGTATGGTGATGGTGAGGCTGAGGATGTGATGACAGTTACAAAGAAGATGATAAAAGTAAAGGCTCAAACGATCCACCATGCTACCATTCCACATATGAGTTTTCCATCATTGGGCAGAGTATATACAACAAATTGTTAATGCATACAAAGTTTCAACAACAAACGCAAAATGGCTTGTAACATAGAACCTTTACAAATTCACAACGAGAAACAATATGGGGAAAAATAAAGGCTAATTTCAATAAAGAAAGTTACAGCTTTTCATATACCCACAAGCCCCCTGACATTTCTTATTCCCACAAGTTTCTAACTAAAATAAACGACCATTCGAATTTTCAACTGTAAAAGGTATGAATCTAACTTGTTAATTAAACAAAAATACCATTAAGCAAAAAATAAAATAAAATAGAAAAACATAAGCAAATGCAATTCTGATGAAGAAACTACCTCAAACAGTCCAACCATACTCCAAAGCCATCAAATACAACTGTCTAAGCAACAGATATCCATCAATAAAGAAGTTAAAAAATGCCCAGAACCCATTACATGCATTATCAACATTCACTGAAAAAATAAAAATAAAATAATGTATTTCATAAAACACATTATTGTTTTTTAAAATTAATGTGAAGTGAAAGCCTCAATCTCATAGCTTAGAAGCATCATCAGGAGTTTAGAACTAAAGGCACGTTCTTCAAAAGCCTTTACACACCACCACACAAAACAAAATGTGTGTATATGCGTATGTATGTATGAATGCATAAAGAGGAGGAGGAGGTGGTGGGAGATGGTGGAAGAGGAGGTGTGGTGTGGTGAGTAAAGGCTAATGATTGAACAAATCCTCCAGCAAACCCGTCAATAGATTTCATTGTTGTCCATCATTGGGCTAATAAAAATCGAAAAATTATCAGACAGAAATTCAAAACCTAGAACCAAATCACAAAACAAACCTAAAAATAAAATAAAAAAATTGTCTCCGTAGGAGATGTGTGCAGTTTTTTTAAGAAGATATAATGTCGAGAAAACTGGGTTAAAGAGTAGTGGGGTTAGTATTGGGTTGAGCTCTTGCTTTTGAAGGCCCAGTTGGAATTTATTTTGAGCCACAAAAAGAAATTAAAGGAGAGAAATTTTATTTCGAATTTTTATGAGAGTTCAGGGAGGTTATTGACAAAGATCCTTTATAGTTGTTTGTTAATATCAGATTTATATGATTGAAAAAAAGAATGAAAACAAGTAACTTACGGAAAACTTTTTCAGGCATCTTGTTTTCTCATAACTAATTGCTAACATTGTGCAAATTTTCACTTGTGATTTAAATTTTAAAATAAAAAAACAAAATTTAGGCAAGAAGTTGACACATGAATTTGTTGATGATTTATTAAAATATTAAAGGAAAACGACATATTCCTACCCGAGGTTTATGAATCTTTAGTTGATACTCATGGTTGCATTATTCCGATTCTCACCTTAAAGTAATGTCGTTTCTTTTATTTTAACAAATTATCAAATTTTCACTGTAGTGCAGTGCACGTTAAAACGCTAAGTCGACGCTTTCTTTGCAGAAAGAGGCTCGTGTTAGCAAATAGCTCACGGTTAGTAGCATCCAGAGCCAACGGTTTTTTGCTTTTTTCCACTCGCACCGATTTCAAAGTCCAAAAATCATTACCGAGACCCCGTTAGACTTCCCACAACCTCCTCTACAAAACTTATACCTTAACTTGACTTGCCGACCTCACTCACTCCTTTTCATCCAAACCAGAAATAATAAATGGATGGTGATGCTGATGGTGATGATGAAGAAGACAGTGATGATGAAGAAGACAGTTACAAAGAGATGATAAAGAAGGCTCAAAACCATCATCCATGCTCCCACTCCACATTATTGAGTTTTCCATCATTGGGCAAGAGTACATACCAACAAATTGTTAAAATTCATACAAAGTTTCAGCTACTTTTAACAAAATGGCTTGTAAAGTGTAAACATAGAACATATTACAAATTCACAACAGAGAAACAATAATGGGGAAAATAAAAAGGACAATTTCCTCAAAGAAAGTGACAGCCTTTCATATACCCACAAGACCCTTGACCTTTCTAATTCCCACAAGTTATAAACTGAAAACAATACAACGATTCAGCACAAAATACCGATTTTTTCAAAGTAAACACACACCATTTAAAATTAAAAAAAAAAAAAAAATTATCAGAATCATAATGCAAATTTTGTAAAAGAAACTACCTGAAGCAGGTCCAAATCATACTGAGACTGCAGAATCCCATCAATAAAAGAAGTTAGAAAGTACTCAGAAGCCAGTACATGTATCATCAACATTCACTTAAAAAGTAAAAATGAATGAATCTATAGTTGGGCTCTGTTTGCCTCGTTGTCTGTTTAGAAATGGTTTTGAACAATGTGTTTTTAAGTCTGTATGTTTAGAAGAGCTTTTGCAGAAATTGTTTTTTTTTTTTTTAATAAAAAAAATGATACATTTTCGAGAAAACACTTTCTTAGTTAACAATAATTTTAAAAAAAAATTATTTAAGATAGTTGTTAATATAATTATTTGAATTAAGTCAGACAAAATTAAGTCCGTTAGATTACCTTAAATAATTAAATCAATAGACATAAATTTGTGAATATCCTGCATAAATTTTTTAGTTAATTAAAACGTTGTCATTTTCACATTTAATACATGACTAAAGCATATATATATACACAAAAATTCTCTAATAACAACTTTAACTGTTTTTTGCATTTGTTAATTAATTAATTATTATATGCAAAAATGTTTTAGTTGTCATAATAAAATTTTACTACTATGTAATATACTATACTTACCATAATATACTTACCATAATGAGGAATTGTTTGGTTAAAACTTAAAATCACAATAGAGGAATTGTTGGTCAATGAAATGATAAATTAAAACCATACACCAGCAAATATGTGGTTAGGGTTGTAAATGAGTCGAGCCGAGTCAAGTTTTCGACTTATCGAACTCGACATGTTTGCTCCAGGATCGAGCTCGAGCCTGTCAAGTCAAAAAAAAGGCACTCGAGCTCGATCGAGTTCAAGTCGAGTTCGACTCGACTCGACTTCATCATCTACGTCTTTATCTCCATCATCTTCATCATCCACATCTTTATCTCTATCATCTTCATCCTTTTCTTTGTCTTTATCTCCATCATCTTCATCTTCTTCTTAGTCTTCATCTCATCTTGCAAAGCATCACTAGTTATCCATCATCTACATCTTTGTCTTTGTCTTCATCTCATCTTCATCTTGCCACTAGTCTTCATCTCATCTTCATCTTCATCTTGCAGAGCATCACTAGTTATGCAGCTTCCATCTTCATCTTCATCTTCTTCTTCAACACAATCATTATGTTGATTTTGATTTTGATTATGAATATTTGCAAGAACAAATTTCGGAGCTAAGGTTTGTCAATTTGAGAAATCTGATTTGGGGGTTTAATTTTGTGTTTTAGAACTAATTACATCGAGGGATTAACTGTCGTTTTTACAAATTTTTAAAACTAAAGAATAAAGATAACACTTCGATCCCCACAGTTTATAACAAATGGAACCCTGCTTAGCCGAGCCACATCAGGCTCGCGAGCATACGAGCCGAGCCTCTCCATGTTCGCACTCGACTCGTTTTATATAGCAAGCTCAAGCCGAGTTGACTCGGCTAACCATGAGCCAAGTCATAAACGAGCTTTAGACAAGCCAAACCGAGCCGACTCATGAGCCGCTCGGCTCGTCTGACAACCCTATCTGTGGCCATACCACACCCATCTCCATTACATAAATCAAAATATTTAAAGATATATATTTAATGCAAAACACAATATTACAATGTTACACAAACTTAGTCCCACATATATAAGATACTATCAATTACAGAAAAAAATATCCTCTGATGAAAATCTAGAGCTCCCCTTTTGTGGAAAGACATTTAAGCTACAATCTTTTCTAGCAAATGCCATTCAAGTGAAATAATGTAAAATCCTGAGGCCAATAGCTTTTTGTTTTGGCTCAATGCTAACAAGATTCAGATCATAATCAGTAATCTAAGAACAATAACAGCAGAAAACTATTAAGACGCATTTCATCACTAACACAACAGATCACTCATTATAATCAATATCAGCATGAATATGTTTTGCAACAAGGATAGACATATCAGTGGAGTCGAAAAATGAATCGCCTAATTTTGTCACAAATAGAAAAGCCCTCAGATCTCATAGCTTAGAACAGATCATGTATGGTATAATGCTAATGGCGTTCATCAACTCCCTTACATACCACCCAATAAACAGAAACATGGAAAAGCTGAAAAAGAGACTCAAAGAAAAGAAAGAATGAAAGAAAAATGATGAGAGAGAGAGAGAGAGAGAGGGAGAGGGGTGGCATGTAGTGACTAGTGATGAAACCATGCAACCACTCAATAAAATTCGATTGTCCATCATTGGGCATTCATAAAATCCATTATTCATGCAGATAAACCATAATCAAATATTGCAACAAGGGCTTCCATGTTCAACTTCATACAGTTTGTACAAATAGTAATAGCAATAAAATTCACATGAGCATAGGCCTCAGATCTCATAACTCAAAACCATACAATTCATGGTGAAGATAAAGTTTCAATGAAAGCCATCCCACATCTTCAATGGTGATCAAAAGAACACCACTGCCACCACCGCCACAACCACCATCAACAGTGATAACAACAATAATAATAATAACAATAATAATCCTAAGAAGAAGATGAAGATCATGATGGTTATGGTGATAACTGATAAGGAAGAAGAAGAAGAAGAAGAAGAGAAAGAAGAGAAAAAGTTGTTAACACTTATAAATGGTGGTATAGAGAAGTAGCAAAAGTGAGGGCTAACAATGAAAACTAAACAAGCACTCATGAAATGAGTTTTCATCATTGACCAATGCAAACGATTATACTGTCAACAGTTTTTTTCAGCATATAAGAGAGAAATCTCAATTTTAAAAAATAGCAAGCAAAACATACAAAATAAAAGTAATGTAAAATTATTAAAACTCCACCAGACCTTGCAATAGTTTATTAACCAGCGATGGAAAGTAATGTAAAACATATATGAGAAAGTACTATATCAAATTCAATGTCATCCAATCCAATCTAGCACACATGAAACTGAAAGCAACATTAATGCAAAACTCATAAGCATAAACAATTTATATACTTTCACCACTAATGGAGCCCAAAACTCGTGAACATAAACATGACTATTATTTATAAAATTACAAACAAAGATCAAAATGACCCCAAATAAAATAGAGAAATAAAAAGAAATTAAAAAGGAAAAATGACAGACAATGATGCCCTCGGATCTTACAAATCATAATTTACAGATAGTGAAGTTTAAGATTTTAGTTAAAAGCCAATCCACATCACCAATTACAGAGAGAAATGGAAAGAATAACAACAACAACAACAGTAACAGAATAAGATGCAACAGCAACATGTGCAGCCACTTGTAATGCTGGGAGAAGTTAACAAATGATGATGGAGGCCACAATTAAAATCAAAGCATCCATCCTAATCAATAAGCTCCCATCATTGGGCAGATGTAAAAGAATTTAAAGAATTTCCACCATGTAAAAGCAAAGAACAATCCCCCAATATGCAGGCTTTACAGTCAAAACTCACACAATTCCCAAGGAACCATTAATCCTCAAAAAATATAAGTAAGGAAAAACAGACACGCATGAAGTAAAATAGCTAGAACTCAAATAAGAAAAGCAAACATAGCTAATGCTAGGAAGAGTTTCATGTTAAACAAAAGAGAATTTGGAAATTTAGCATTTGAAACATACCACCAAACATGGAGATAAGCATGACCACAAATGACATTGAGACAGGGGAAATCATATGAAGACAGCAGGCCATCCTTTAACACTTCAATTTTGTCCTTTAGTCCTTAAAAATATAAAAAGTAGATTAACAGTTACAGAGTAAAACATCTAAGATTCAGTGCATACAAAAATGACATAAAACTTCTAAATACTAATAGCCCTCAGATCTCATAGCTATATTCGGTCATTCATGGTATAGCAAAATGGTTTTCATTAAGAGCCCTTACATATCATTATCTATNCCCTTTTTTATTTCCGTCATCGGACTAACGGCGTACTTTCACGTCGCAATCGCATACCACCTGTAGCCATGGCATGAACTTGATGGTAATTTATAACAAGTCCATAAGGTTTCATTGTTTATTATCCGTTTGATAACATTGAAAACTGTAATTGTAATTTTAAAACCTATAAAATTCAAATATTTCAATGTCATATAATAAAAGAAAAGTTCTATTTTTCAACATTATACTTCTTACTGATGCTCAAGAAATTCTTGATCTAAATGTGTTTTATAGTGATTTTTAGTTATAGTTCAATGTTCGGTAAGTATTAAAATATTTATTTCCTATTAAAGTGAGAGTGATATTACTCTTGCAAAACTGAACAATTTCTTATTTCAAATAACATGACAACTTGATTTGATATATTAGCGACTAGAAAAAGCTAGATTTGTGGTTGAAAATTGAAACTAAAATATTCTTATAACTATTATTTAGGTATGTGTATCCATCACAATTTAGGGATATTATCAACCCAATTCAATAAATTAGTAATCTACTAAAATTTTCTAGTATCAAATTTTCTACGCAATAAAATTTCTTACCGTATTTTAATATCAACAAATGTATCTTCTCTAAAACTAGCAGACTATTGTATTTAGTTTTTTAACCTTACAAATGGGGTGTAAACCTATTTTTATTAATGAGTAAACAACTTTATCCCACCCAAGGTTTACCTTAATGACACTTTCCCACCCAAAAGTTTCAAAATACCATTTTTCTACCCAAAGTTTATATTCTATTAATACCCAAAATGCACTTCATTTTCTCAGTCGGCGTTCGACAAGTTACCAAGAGTCAGGGTAAGAGGGGTTTTGTAAAGTGGAGACCGATGGATCGAATGGTGGTGATCAATTGAATATTTGCCACTAAAAATCAATAAGAAAGAAAACCCTAGCTTTTATAGTGGTCGGCAATGGGTAAGAAATCATATGTCGGAGTGAGATGAGTTTTGTAGAGAGGAGAACGGAGGTTCAAATGATAGTGACAGAGAGAATTTTCACCATTGAAATCGGCTTTGGGTAATAATGAAATATTAATTTTGGGTGATAAAATGGTATTTTGAAACTTTTTAGGTGGGGAAGTGTCATTAAGGCAAACCTTGGGTGGGAAAAGTTGTTTACTCTTTTTTTAATCTATAGACTATAGGGGATGTAAGTGTATTTAACACCCTCTGTTTAATTGTGAAGTTCGAAGGTGCATGAAGGGCCGTGAAGCATTCATCATTCATATGAGCAAAATAATGATATGGGGCACGCCGTCATCATGGAGCTTAGTGGAGCATAAATTACAATTTTGCCATGATAGAATTACCAATCTATCCAAGTATTCATTTTATTTTTAATTTTGATTGCATCATACATTACATATATTTTTTTAATTAAAAATTGTGTCACATATCTGCCCCCTCTCATTTATTTTTTCTTAACGATGATAAAGTCTATGAACAAATTTGAACAATTAAAACTAATAAAATGATATCGAATTATATAAATATACATTAAACAAAAGTAGAGTTTTAGGGAACACGATTTTGGATATGTTATAATAATTATTTAAACTTTATTATCGAGTATATTATAACATTTATTTGTAGTACAGATGATTTTAGCTAACACTTCTAAATGTTATAAATTAGTTTTTTTTGTAAAGTTTTAAAAGTTGAGTTCAAGTAAATAAGGTTAAAATATAAATTCATAAATATTAATACTTTTCTAAAATTTTTAAAAAATTGATGTAGATTCAATGAACCCACGACTCATTATACGGCTACATGCTTGCCTTCAGCTGTTACTGACCGTGTAGATTATCGTAAGAATGTAGAATAAAATAAGGTCAAACTTATCAAATGAGATTTCACGTGGGAATATGGGAGTGTTTGTCTGAGGTTATGAAAATAGTTGATAAGCAACAACATTTGAAATTTTAGCAATACGGTGTGTGGTTAAAGACTTATAAGTGACTGATAAGTATGAGGGTTGATAAAATGTGACTTATAAGTATATATTATTAAAAGACTAAAAAAAGTACTCATTAATAAGGGTATACTATGAAATTTTAAAATTAAACAAGGAAATGTGTAATGTGTATATACTTGGTCAAACTAGCTATCAGCAGGTGCTTATAAGCAAAAAAGAAAAAGTTTTTTTGCTTATAAGCTTAACTTATAAGTTTAAAAAAGTTATAAAAACAAATCAACTTAATTTAGAGCTTATAAATTAGTTTGACCAACTATAAGCTTAGACAAACACCGTCGTTTTCTCTCACATTATAACATTTACTGACCCCATTGAACTTCAATAAGAAGGCTCATTATTTGATGTGGGCGTGGCTTTATCAACTGACAAATTTAATAGGGGGTTGGCTTCTGCACAAGTAGAAGATAAACGTTGCATGAATTTGTATTGGAAACAGAGCCTTGTGGTGTGTGGAATAAGGCCAAAAACAATATCTTATTGAGCAAGAAGCAACCAACTATAATCCTCGACAAATTGGGATTCAAGTACAAGACTTATGATGTCAACGATATAATACTGTGACTTAATATGTAGGATATAATACGTAAATCTGCAAGTAAGTTTGGAAACAAAACAGACAGTTTAATAAGGAACCTAAATGATTTATGGAGCAAAACCCATAAACAATTGAATTGAATTTTAATAACACCGAAAGAAAGAAGAAAAAGGATAAATCCTTTGTTGATCATGCGTGTGCTACAAGCTGTTCGACAGTTTACACAAATGAAGTTAGCACAGTGCGCAATAAAACAAGCCAGGCGACACGACAAGGCAAAATTATATAATTTTGTGGTAACAAGTTGATCAAATGGAATCCACAGTGGAATTGTATATATATATATATATATATATATTTCTAAAAAAGTTGAATTAGTGACCACTATGTGAGTCACAATTCGTCTACAACTCAATTTAAATTGTTATAATCAAATCATTTCTGCAGATTTGGTGTGCTTTGAGATTTAGTGTTCCCACCAAAAAAATATCCCAAATCCTCACTATAACTCTGAGAAATACTTCTATCTATTCTGCTAATATAAGTACAACGAACCAATGAGAAATTAATTCTCACTCACTGTGATATGCAATGTGATTTTTTTTTTTTTTATTCAACCAAACAGTAAGAGATGTGTCACCCTGTGTTGACTAACATATTCATTGATGATTGTATGTATAAAAAACTCTTCTTTTAAAATCTACAAAAAATAAACATGGCATCAAAGAATAAATGCATCATAAAAAAATAATTCTTCTATTTGGAAAATACCAAATCTGACTTAAAATAATGTAAAAGTAATTGAAAATATAACCGAATAGAAACAAAAAAGTCTTTAGGAAAGTGACAACATCATTTGGAGTGTTTAGTAAAGTTTAAAAACTTTCCGAGAACTTTACTCTTTCTTCCAAATACTATAGGCGAGGAACATTTTTTTTTTTTTTATTTTTAATACAATGTTTTTTTTTTTTTATCACTGTTGTGGTCGGAGTGGTACCACTATCTCAATCAATTTCTTAAGTTTTTGAAACTGTAAACTGAGTAAGAGTCTTAATGACAACCTTATTAATGTTAGAAAACTCAAATCAAGAGTTAAAGATCTTTTTTTTTTTTTGGCTTTTATTATTAAAACCGGTGACGCATAATAAAATACAATGTTTAAGAACATGAATAATCACCAAGCATTCTTCAACCCAAGATCAATGAACCAATCTTTTCCAATATTTAGTAACACTTTGAGAAGGAAAATCTCAATTATGCAACAATAGAGAAAAGTTTTTGCAATAATTAAAAAATATTACAATCAAATATTCTAATAACTAGAGAGAGAAAAAGAAAAAATGGTGGCTCTTTGAACACTATAAACTAGTATAAAGGATACTAATGAGAAATAACATCTGCGGCCAAATATTCTGAAAAAGACCATCCTAGAAATGAAGCCAAAAAATAATCCACAAAAGTCAAAATAAACTCTAGTCAGATATAAATAATTTGCAACTACCGTGGATCTTCTGCAATACAAACTTCTCACATCAGAATGATTCCATCAAAAACTTTTCTTACTGTCTTGTAATTTTGTATCAATTCTACATTAACAACACGATAGTAATGAAAAGAATTTCAGTATTTTCTCATGGTAACCCTATGCTATTTTAAAATATCAATTCCTACGTATCAGGTACTTATCTCCAATGTTAAACTGTACTCCAGTAATAATTATTATCCTTTATCACCAAAAACATCATTACATTACATGTTATTCTTATATAAAGGTTGGCAAGCGAGGGACCGGTAGCGCTGGTGTTCTTGTGTTGTCAGTATTGTTCCTTTTTCAGGGAAAACAGACAGAGAAAGAGAGAGGTATCTCATCTCGAATATCCATTCTAGCTCTCACTTTTGATGCGTTTACTTTTCCAGGGCCGTTCTAATTTCCCTGGAAAGGGTTGGAGATTGTAAATGCCTCTGGAAAATTAGCTAGCTCCTGAAGTGCTGTAGCCTACGCCCTCAGGAATTCAGTGGGATTTTGGCAAGTGCTCACTTCTAGGGACTGTCAAGACTGTGATTAACTGTATATAATATTTCATCATCTGGTTTCGGTAGGGGCTCCAGTGTTGAGTTCGGGCTGTTGAAGTTAGTGCGGAGAAATCTGAATTGAAAAAAAAAAAAAAAGTTTGAATCTGGGTGTTTTAAGCGGCTGGCTTACAGCTGCAGGCTCAAACTCAAATCTGGTAAGTGTAGAATTCAATTACAAAGCTTGAAATTCTCGGCTTCTGGTTCCATCTTTGAATATAAAATTGTGTGACAAGTGGATGATGATGAATGCAAAAATTCAGAAGCTCCTCCTTGCAGAAAATCCGCTTCTTGTTTGATCAAAAGTAGAAGATATGAGTATATTAAAATTAAAAAAAGCTGAAAGATTAAATATTTTGATAATGCCAGAGATAATTCTGTGACTTTTACAAGACACACCTAACTCATTCATGTTTATTTAATGGTTCACTTTGGGTTCGGGGCCGTTTTTAGTCTATTGCAAACTCTGCCACTTGTCACCATAGCCATGAGCATTTGGAAACAGGCCTCTTATCTTTTCAGAAAAACTCAGAGTGAAGATAGTGAACATACTTTATCCGAAACGGAAGTTACAATTTATTGAAAATTAATGATTCTGTTTTTCTGTGATTGTTTTGGACTTTTAGTGCATCTGACTTGAGCTGGGCACTCCATCAGTTGCACCAAAATGACAAGCGTCTTTTTAACACCGTATTTATCAGGGACTTTTTTTGTTTTTAACGGACGTGTCCAACAATTCAACCAATTTCAGGGATACGTTTAAATACTCTATAAATCAAAAGATGGAGAAATTATATGTAATAAATGATTTCAAAGTTTAAACCTAAAACGAGCAAACCTCTTGAATGTATGTACAAAGCCACCCCTCGGAGTTTAGTTATCACAAACTATTGTTTCACTAAAATTAACCAAATTGATTATAATTTTTAGGGATTCAGCCTTAACCTTGTTCTTTCTTTTAAAGGTATTGAAATAGGAAACCAAACCCCTTGATTTATCTCACTGATGTTTGAATTTAAAGCAAGATTTTGTAATTAATCCATTGACTAAAGAGCAGAAAATGATCATTGCATGCCACAGCTGTACCAGATACCACAACTTCATAGCAACAATGCTCAGGTTGTCACTAAAGATAGAACAGTGGCAGATACCCCACCAAACTCTATAAGACTAAAGATAAAATAAATAATCTGTTTCAGGGTGTTAATTACCTTAATAACACGCAACAGTTGGAATTACAATTTGGCAAGCAGAAATGGCCCTTAAGAATAGTTTTAGTGGTAAGAATTATTTGGCGCAATTGACCTTTATTTGATACCAACATAACAACTATATCTTCTGTTGCGAATGAAAAAGATATCAAGGATTGTCATACGTAGAGATAGGATACGAGCCTTGTCACAAATAAGGAACTCTTTATACAATGAAGGGAAAACAAAGAGCTCTCTGAGTCTGACGAGTTGACAGAAAACTGCCGAAGAGAAAGCTTGAGAGGCTGAGATTTTGTGACACTTACTACTTGGCACTTTTACATCCATCTCTGTCAAAGTTTTCTCCTTGAAATTCGTGGGGCAAAAGTTATACCACTCTGAATAATTTGCCTTAGCAGCCCAGTGAAAAGGGCGATTAGATGTAATATTTACCAGAGAAAACTTGCATAACATAGACAAACAGAATGTTTAGTACAGTAAATATTGCACTAGCAATACAAGCTTATCGGTGGCTGCCAAAGGGATTTGATTCCGCAAAAGAATACACAAGAAAAGATTGAAATGGGGGTACATAGAGTATCAGACAAAGAACACAAGTGGGAATATTGTGGGTTGCTAGGCAGGCCAAGCTGGACCAGGTTGAACACAAAACATAAGCTAAATTCCAGAGGGCAACCACCTCGGAGATAAAGATAGACTTTTGAAGATTTTGTTTGCTAATGTCGGGGTGCATTATTTGCCAAAGTCGCTATCCAATGATCAAACACAGACAATTTAAGGTAAATGATTGGAGTCTTAAGGCGCAAACTAGCAGCCGTAGACTGAATGAAGTTTACAATGTTCTTTCCAGCTCATATCAAAGGAGTGAGTTTAGAGAACAGAAAACATTTGATAATGAAACATCCAGAGCATCATAGAAAATGGATTTAAAGGGGAGAAAAGAAAAGAAAAAAATTCTGTCAAATGAGCACAGATGTCCTCGTACTTTGCTAGTGTCAACTATTGTTGTACACTGCATAAAACAAACACATTCTATAGATTCTAAGAGAGAAACAAGGCCAACGAAAATTTTCTACTTCTTACCATAGTCTCTAATTTCTTTATGTAACATGCCAATTTGGTCGAAACTGCTCAAGCAGATTGCGAAAGCCTGAAATGCAGATAAAGGACCGGTAGTCCATTGTGAACATATCCTTGCCACCTTACCAAATTGCAGAATGATCTTGTCGTATCTGACTGGGGTGGCTGTGATGGTGTCGGTGCACCAGCAGCAGGCGCGTGGCAGCCATCAATTGAAATTCTTGACAGAAGCACAGTCACTTTCCTCGAAAGTTGAGGCACCAACATGGACTGCTCGTGCCATCTTGGAGCCTTGTTCGAAAGAACTAAAGGTCGCTCCTTTCCCTCCTCGTCTCATCACGAATGCAACAATGTCAGAAAATCGGGAGCTACTAAACTCCAGTTGAACTATCTATTGATTTTGCGAGTTCCGGAAGGAATCTTCAAGGATGGGATTAAGCTCTGCCTGGCCTGGGACACACTACCCACGGCTCAAGGGTGATGCTGGATTGAGTGCATGGTGCAGTGCATCCTCCGAGGGCCCTGGTTCCTAAACGTTCGCTCATATTGGACCTAGCAGATGTGTAGCTACCAGTGGGAACCTTTGGGTGAAACCTTTTTGAGATCGAACCTGCGGCTTCTGCCAGGTGGAGAAGCTGGGCTTGTTGTAAGGAGGTGTGTGTCATAAATGATGAATTTTGTGCCAAGAAAATTTGACCTGAAGCAAAGAAACACATGCATATATGTTGACGTACAGTTGTATAAAGTTCTGTAAATCCAACAATCAATACTTGCACCCCATAATAAACGTGATTAATATATCAAGTTGAATTCTCCATTCGCAGAATTTATCATATGCTTTTAAAGTCGCCATAAACATATTCAAGACACATAAGCTTCCTTTTTGGTCAGATTTATGAAGAATTTTACTACATTTTGATTTTCCAGAGTCTACCATACAGTTTAGGATAGATTGTTAACCGAAAGATAAAGCTAAATCATGTAAAATAGCCATAGCATACCTCAATTTTCCAATGTAAGTAACTGCTTGATCTTGATATATTATCGGCATCCATGGAGATTACATACTCTGTGCAAGTGGTTCTCCGAGTCCGTTTTGCAGAAAGAAGAAACTTTGCCATTTTCAACAAGCAAAGCTGCAAAAACACACGATTGAATTAGAGTGCTTCGAATAACAGTGAACCAAATAAGAAAAAGCACATTTATGCAAAACACAATACATAGGGAGAACTAAACAGCATAAACCATGTTAGTCACTAGATATCGCACGAGTAGATAAGTTATCTGTCTCGTATAAACCTAACTGAATTTAAGAGTTGATTAAAATGAGAAAAATAAGTGCCAATGGTACCATTGTAGTTGCATGAAACAGTAGCGAGAGACGATATTTTTTGGACTAAGATTGCTTGGCACGGAGCAGTTCTAGAAGTATAAGCAGAGCATCTCAAAATTAACTCAAACCCATACACAGCTATGTAGTTGGAATCACTTAACCTTGGAATGGGTGAAAGCCAAAGAGACGGTCAACAAATAATAAGGCTATTTGATTCCACAAGTATCAGATAATAGATTTCTAAAAGATCCCAAACAAGCACCGACAACTGTTTCCTATGACATTACATTTAAATTTCCGCTTGTTTTCAAAATGAAGTCTTCACTAACCAGACAAATTTATTCAAGCTAGAGAAGTTTCTAAAACATAATATAGGCTCGGAACAATTTCTGGAAGCTGACTTCAGAAGAGAGAGCCCATTTGCGCATGTCAACACAGCAACACTCAAAATTGGAAAATGCTTCACCGGTTCATATTAGTATCTTTATATATAGTAACAAATACGTAACTATGAACAGTTATAAACAGTGGTACAGCTTGTGGCTTTGTCCTAGTATACCACAAAGCAAATCCTAGTGTTGGTAAATCTAAGGGATACATTGTAAGTTAATACAGAATTGGAGAATGGCATAAAAAGAATTAAGCCATACTGTTAGATTATAAAACCTTGCAAGTGAACAACAACATATTAGCAAAAAAACAAATTTGACAGAGTAAGAGTTAAGAATCCATTAGTTTTTTGTTCAGAAAATAATCTCTACCACTAATAAATAGAAACCACTTTTCAACTAGAATATTTTTGTCCATTTATTCACTAAATGCTAAAATGACATTTGAAAGAAACGTAAGAAATTAAGATAGGTCATATAGGTACATTTAAAGGCCAATGGTAGTCAAATTCATCGTACCATAGCCACCTATATTCTATCCCCCCACACACTCTACAACCTCTTTTATCCATCTTCACTTTTCCTCTCTCTTTTTTATTACGTAGTCTTTTTTTTTTGGCACCAGTGCCTCTTTCCTGGGCAAGTGTTGAACATGGCACTAAGGCAAAGCCAGATTTACCTCAATTGATATCACCAGCACATAACAGGAGGTCATATTAAAACAAAATTTTTGGGGCAAACAAATATAGAATAGAAACTTACCAGGGCTAAGGCAAAGGAAAAGATGGTAAGTCAAATTAGATTTATCCTCCTAATGAAGCACTGAATAGCCCCATCCCTGGGCCCTGGCTGTAATGAGAACAAATCAAAAACCTGGTCAGTCCCACGTCCGTCTCAGTGAAAACATCTCATTAATGAGAAATAAATACGTATGCATCAAAATGTTTATACTAAGACTGACAATTAACAGATACAGAAGCAAAGAAACGCATATAAAAAGGTTATTAGTTTTCCCTATAAACCTAATATTGTAAGCACAGCTGAACTCATAAGTCTCACAGCCTTCAGGGAAAACCGGAAAGGTAATCTTCCACAATTCAGGGCTCTGACAATTTCTTTGCACCATTTCCCTCCATGACCACACAGGCAGCACATGCAAAACATGTTTGCGAGCAGGCCACGTACTCTCACTTGCCTCCAATATCTTGATACATACGCAAAAGCTCAGGTGGGAGGCCTGCCCAACGGTGTTTTTGGATGATATGGGCTGGTCATGCAACTCGTGCACTGAGCCATGTGATTTTCCCCTGTGAGATGGCCGGGCAGCCTCACTCAAAACTTCGCTGATAAACTCCCCAAACCCATATCTACATCGCGGACTATACTCCGAAAGACATTTACTCCAGTACACTTATATCACCAATGGCTTAATATCAAGTTTCAAATGATTGCATGAAGTTATTACATGAAGTTATATACAAATTCAATAACTGTAACGCTCTCGTATAAGTTTAAACTGCAAATTAGAAAAATAATAATAAAATAATTGATTTCATATTCAAGATTAAAATGCTTAATAACCAAGATAAATAGAAAGATGACAGACGTACAAGAAAAGAACAAAGCAGAAAAAGAAGATTCCAGAAAGAAAAGCTTCAAAGGGACCAAAAGCACTAAATAGCATCTTTATGAGAAACATCTTTTTGGGGGGTTGTAAACCTGATACTCAAAACGCAAAACACCATTTATTCCAACCTAAATTTCTAATTCTTCCTAGCTTAATCAAAAGAAGAATATTAAATGAAAAAGAAGCAGACATGATTATAAAAAAAATAAAAAAAAAAAAAAAAAAAAGGAACTACCAATTCTTTCCCATAACAAAAACAGTCTTGAACTCTAACAAGTGTAAAATGGAAGCAGGAAAATTAACAAAACAAGCAAGTAGAAATAAAATATTCCTTTCTTTTTCACACGGTCTTAATTTATGTCTTTGCCTTGAAAGTTAACCTTGATATTCGTGCCTTTTAGGTACCAAGAAAATTAAAACATCAAAACTTAAGGCTAAAAATTTGGCGTAAAAAATAAATAAATTAAAAAAACCTTCAAATCAACAAGCAATGCAGTTAGATATTAGAACCAACTCTTCATCAGTAACCAAACACCGATCAAAGATCCATTGTTCACTTTCACTCACAAAAAGACAAAGCTTCACATTTATTCTGCAGAAACCAAAAAACTAACACCGAAAAAAAAGAATCAATAGGCAGAACTATCCACGGGATCTTCACAAAATTTACATCATAAATGACCTTTTAAAAAAATAATTTTTTTTTAAAAAACAATCAAACATAGCAAGCAGAAAGTACGTTTTGAAACTCCAGTTCAAGAATTGAGACACAACCAAGGGAAAAGAAGACCTAAAAAACACCCCTCACGAGCAACCAAAAAGCACACCCATTTCCAAAATTTTCACCGAGAAACACAATCAGAAAACAAAACCCAAGAAAAATAAAAAAAAAATTAAAAAGAGAACAGATCTAAAAGAACAGAACATAACAAAGATCACAGTGAAACTCACCAACACTTGATCTTCGAATTGTCATGTTATCGTCTGTGTCATGCATCTTCACTTTTCACCAACCACCAACACAGTTTCTAACTTTCGCTCTCTCTCAGGACCATAAATTCCATTAGTTAGGTTCTGTTTTGTTAGTTTGGTCCTGTGGTGAAAGGAAGCTCCGGACCTAAAACTTTTATCAATCCACCTATGGAATGCCACCTAAAGAAAAAAGTACTTATACCAATGCATTCGGACACATATATTATTATTACATTAACAGATTTAAACAAAAATACAAATAATGCTGTATTTTTATTTTTTTAATGGGACTTTGGAAAATACTATTGTACCCTTACGTGGACTTCCCAGCAAAATGGCTTGTAAACATAGAACCTATTACAAATTCACAACAGAGAAACAATAATGGGGAAAATAAAAAGGCTAATTTCAATAAAGAAAGTTACAGCTTTTCATATACCCACAAGCCCCCTGACATTTCTTATTCCCACAAGTTCTAAACTAAAAATAATACGACCATTCGAATTTTTCAACTGTAAAATGTATGAATCTAACTTGTTAATTAAACAAAATACCATTAAGCAAAAAATAAAATAAAATAGAAAAACATAAGCAAAATGCAATTCTGATGAAGAAACTACCTCAAACAGGTCCAAAACATACTCCAAAAGCCATCAAATACAACTGTCTAAGGCAACAGATATCCATCAATAAAAGAAGTTAAAAAATGCCCAGAACCCAGTACATGCATTATCAACATTCACTGAAAAAATAAAAATAAAAATAATGTATTTCATAAAACACATGTATTGTTTTTTAAAATTAATGTGAAAGTGAAAGCCCTCAGATCTCATAGCTTAGAAGCAATCATCAGGAGTTTAGAACTAAAGGCACGTTCTTCAAAAGCCTTTACACACCACCACACAAAACAAAATGTGTGTATATGCGTATGTATGTATGAATGCATAAAGAGGAGGAGGAGGTGGTGGTGGAGATGGTGGAAGAGGAGGTGGTGGTGGTGGTGAGTAAAGGCTAATGATTGAACAAAATCCTCCAGCAAACCCGTCAATACATTTCATTGTTGTCCATCATTGGGCTAATAAAAATCGAAAAATTATCAGACAGAAATTCAAAACCCTAGAACCAAATCACAAAACAAAACCTAAAAATAAAATAAAAATTAATTGTCTCCGAGCTGAGAGTGAACTGTTCAGTTTTTTTAAGCAGATGTAAATGCGAGAAAAAGTTGGGTTAAAAGAGTAGTGGGGTTAGTATTGGGTTGAGCTTCTTGCGTTTGAAGGCCCAATGTTGGAATTTATTTTGAGCCCACAAAAGAAATTAAAAGGAGAGAAATTTGGCTCTATTGTTTATTTTATTCGAATTTTTAATGAGATTTCAGGGAGGTTATTGACAAAGATCCTTTATAGTTGTTTGTTAATATCAGATTTATATGATTGAAAAAAAGAGAATGAAAACAAGTAACTTACGGAAAAACTTTTTCAGGCATCTTGTTTTCTCATAAACTAATTGCATAACATTGTGGGCAAGATTTTCAACTTGTGATTTTAAATTNATTTTATTCGAATTTTTAATGAGATTTCAGGGAGGTTATTGACAAAGATCCTTTATAGTTGTTTGTTAATATCAGATTTATATGATTGAAAAAAAGAGCATGAAAACAAGTAATTTATGGAAAAACTTTTTCAGGCATCTTGTTTTCTCATAAACTAATTGCATAACACTGTCGGCAAGATTTTCAACTTGTGATTTTAATTTTTTTAACATAACAACAAAATTTAGGCAAAGAAGTTGACACATGAAGTTGTTGGATGAATTTATAAAATATTAAAGGGAAAACGACATATTCCTACCCGAGGTTTAGCGAAATCTCTAGTTGAAACTCATGGTTACATTTATTCCAGATTCTCACCTTCAAAGTAACGTCGTTTCTTTTATTTTAACAGATTAACAAATTTTCACTATAGTGTAGTGCACGTTAGCACATTAAAATGCGTCGACGCTTTCTTTGGAAGAAGAGAGGCTCATGTTAGCAAAATAGCTTACGTTAGTAGCATCCAAGCCAGTAGTTTTTTGCTTTTTCCAGCCGATTTCAAAGTCCAAAAATCATTACCGAGACCATCATTAGACTCCCCACAACCTCCTCTACAAAACTTATACCTTAACTTGCCGACCTCACTCACCATTTTCAACCACCTCCAACCAGGGACGTAGTCAAGATTCTGAGTCAAAGGGTTAAAAACATCAAAATTTATAAATTTATAATAAAATACATACTAAAGTAATAAACATAAAAAATATACTTTTAAAAGTTGTAAATACATAATTATCAATTTTATAATTGTTCTTGACGATTTTTCATATTCTGAAAACGTTGCATAATTGTTTCATCAACAATTTCATCAAATATCTCTCTCTTAATATATGTAATTAGACAATCATTTAACAATTGATCTCCTATTCGATTATGTAGTCAATTTTCTATAATCTTCATCGCAAAAAATGCTCTTTCAATACTTGTAGTTGCAACAGGTAATATCAATGTTAATTTCACTAGATATACCACATTCTTCTTTGTTTGAACCAACTTTTCGGTAAGAGTACCAATTTCATCTAATGTCAAAAAATCATTATTAGAGTGCATATCAAGAATATAACTATCCAACTATTACAACAAAATTGTTCCATGGTAACATGTGAAAAGTGCTACCATAAATAAATGATAGCATTTTTAAGCATGTTGTTACAGCTCGTGTTACTTAAAAAATGAGGTTTTGGTAACATTTTTTGTATGTTATTAATAATTATTTAAATTTTATTGTTGAGTATATTATAACACTTATTTATAGTTACAGATGATTTTAGCTAATACTTCATAAATGTTATAAATTAGTTTTTTTTGTAAAGTTTTAAAAGTTGAGTCAACATAATATTAAATAAGGTTAAAATTATAAAATTCATAAAACATTAATACTGTTTTAAAATTTTTAAAAAATTGAATAGATTCAATTGAACCCATAACTCAGTATATGACTACATGCTTGCCTTCAACACCGTATTAGATTAAGAGTAAGAATCTAGAATAAATAAGTTCAAACTTATCAACTTGGGATTTCACTGAACCTGGGTGGAAATATGTCGTTTTCTCTCATCATTATAACAATTCTTACTGACCCCATTGAACTTCAATAAGAAGGCTTAAATATCCTCATTTAATTTGATGTGGGCGTGGCCTTATGAGAACTGACAAATTTAAATAGGGGGTTGGCTTCTGCACAAGTAGAAGATAACGTTGCATTGAATTTGGATATTGGAAACAGAGCCTTGTGGTGTGGTGAATAAGGCCAAAACAATATCTTATTGAGCAAGCAAGCAACCAACTATAATCCTCGACAACATTGGATATTCAAGTACAAGACTTATGATGTCACGATATAATTATTTATGACTTAATATGTACGATATAATACGTAAAATCTGCAAGTAATGTTTGGAAAACCAAACCGACAGTTTAATAAGGAAACCTGATACAGAACCGTCCGATTTATAGAGCAAACCCATTAAACGAATTGAATTGAATTTTAATACACCGAAAGAAGAGAGATAAATAAATGCTTTTTTGATCCTGATCATGCGTGTGCGATACCTGTTTCGACAGTTTACGCAAATGAATTGTTAGCCAAGTGCGCATAAACAAGCCAGAGGCGACACGGCAAAAATTATATAATTTTGTGGTAACAAGTGATCAAATTGGAATCCACAGTGGATATTTGTTATTGATATTAATCTATATACATTTCAATTTATTCTTCACTTATATGTTCCCTTTCTCAACAAGGTTTGAATTAGTGACCCACTATGATGATCCACAATTCTCTCATGCTCATTTACCACTCGCGAATTGTTTAAGATCACTCATGTTCTGCACCGATTTTGTGTCTCTTCGACCCGTTTATATGTCGCTGCCACCATCAATACTTCTGCCTCAAACCGCCTCACTATTAACCTGAAAATACTTCTATCTATTCTCCTCTAATACAAGTACAACCCAACAATGAGATTTAATCGCAACGTGAATACCATAAACAGATTTTTTTTTTTTTTTTTTTTTTTTCTATTCAACTGAACAACATGGTTGTTTGTAACATGATGTAATAAAAAACTTTCTTTTAAAATCTAAAAAATACATCGCTTCATTAGATATCTAATGCATCATTTTGTTCAAAACAGCGTGTTAAATAATCATCAAAAATAATTCTCTATTTGAAAATACCAATCTGACTTAAAATAATTGTAAAGTATTTGAAAATATGCCCACATAGAAAGAAAAAAGTCTTTAGGAAATGTTTAACTAATTTTGTAAAGAAAAATTGACAACATCATTTTGGAGTGTTTTGTAGAAGTGTAAAACACTTCTTTGATAACCGATACTCTTTTTTTTCAATACCAAAATCGCGACACTTTTTATTATTTTATTTTTATATATAATTTTTTTTTTATATCACAAGGTGTTTGATCACTTGTACCCACCTCAACTAATCTCTTAAGTTTTTAAACTTTCGCTGATAAGAGTCTCAATGCACAACCATATATACCTGAGAGACTCGAACTCAAGAGTTTATAGAATCTTTTTTTTTTTTTTGTTCTTTTTACCATTAAACCGTGGTAATCTAATCCATTTTTAAGAAAGCCTATCACAAGCATTCTTCAACCTCAAGATCAATGAAACCAATCTTTTCCAATATTTAGTAACACTTATGAGAAGGAAATTCTCAATTATACAACAATAGAGAATAACTTTTTGCAATAATTAATAAAATTATACAATCAAATATTCTAATAACTAGAGAGAGAAAAAGAAAAGAATGGTGGCTGTTTGAACACTATAAAGGATACTAATGAGAAATAATAATCTGCGGCCAAATATTCTGAAAAAGACCATGATAAGAATGAAGCCAAAAAAAATAATCCAAAAAATAGTCAAATATAAAACTCTAGTCAGTAATAAATAATTTGCAAATATCCGTGGATCTTCTGCAATACAAACTTCTCAACATCAGAATGATTCCATCAAAAACTTTTCATTCTGTCTTATACCTATTTGTATTAATTCTACATTAACAATACAATAGTAATGAAATAGAATTTCAGTATTTTCCTCATGGTAACCCTATGCTATTTTAAAATGTCAAATTCCTTACAGTATCAGGTTCACATTATCTCCAATGTTAAACTGTACTAAAAGTAATTAAAATTATTATCCTTTATACACCAAAACATCATTACATTACATGTTATTCTTATATAAAGGTTGACAAGCGAGGGACCGGTAGCTAGCTGGTGTTCTTGTGTTGTCAGTATTTTTTCCTTTTTCCAGGGAAAAAAGACACAGAAAGAGAGAGGTATCTTCATCTCCAAATTATCCATCTCCAGCTCTCACTTTCTGATGCGTTTACTTTTCCAGGGCCGTTCTAATTTCCCTGGAAAGGGTTGGAGATTGTAAATGCCTCCCTGGAAAATTAGCTAGCTCCTGAAGTGCTGTAGCCTACGGCCCTACAGGAACTTCAGTTGGGATTTTGGCAAGTGCTCACTTCTAGGAATCTGTCAAGACTGTGATTAACTGTATATAATATTTCATCATCTGGTTCGGTAGGGGCTCCAGTGTTGAGTTCGGGCTTGTGAAGTAAGTGCGGAGAATTTCTGAATTGAAGAAAAAAAAGAAAAAAAAAAGTTTGATCATCTGGGTTGTTTTAAGCTGGCTGGCTCTACAGCTGCAGCCTGAAACTCAAATCTGGTAAGTGTAGAATTCAATTCAAAAGCTTGAAATTTCTGGCTTCTGGTTCCATCTTTGAATATAAAATATGTTGTAACATGTGGATGATGATGAATGCAAAAATTCAGAAGCTCCTCCTTGCAGAAAATCCGCTTCTTGTTTTGATCAAAAGTAGAAGATATTAGATATATATAATTAAAAAGCTGAAAGATGAATATTATTTTGATAATGCAGAGATAATTCTGTGACTTTTACAAGACAAACCTAACTCATTCATGTTTATTTAATGGTCATTTGGTTCGGGCCCTTTTTAGTCTATATGCAAACTCTGCCACTTGTCTATCACATTGAGCATTTTGGAAACAGGCCTCTTATCTTTTCAGAAACTCTCAGATGAGATAGTGACATTACTTTATCGAAACGGTAAGTTCACAATTTTATTTGAAAATTAATTGATTATGTTTTTCGTGATTGTTTTGGACTTTTATGTGCATCTGACTTGAGCTGGGCACTCCCATCAGTTGCCACCAAAATGACAAGACGTCTTTTTAACACCGTATTTATCAGAGACTTTTTTTTGTTTTTAACGGAGTGTCCAACAATTCAACCAATTTCAGGGATACGTTAAATACTCTATAAACTCAAAAGAATGGATAAATTATAATGTAATAAATGATTTCAAAGTTTAAACCTAAAAACGAGCAAACCTCTTGACTGTATAAGCCAACCCCTCGGAGTTTATTTATCACAAACTATTGTTTTCACTTAAAATTACCAAATTGATATAATTTTTAGGATTCAACGCTTTACATTTTGTTCTTTCTTTTAAAGGTTAATTTGATAAAGGAAACCAGAACCCCTTGATTTTATCTCACTGATGTTTGAATTTAAAGCAAAGATTTTGTAATTAATCATTGACTAAAGAGCAGAAAATGATCATTATGCAGCCATTAAGTCATTAACCACAATGCCACTTCACTAAGATTGCAGAACTGCAGATACCACACCACTATAAAATAAAATATAAATAAATAAATCTGTTTCAGGGTGTTAATTACTTAATAACATGCAAAGTTGGAGAATTATATTTGGCAAGCCAGAAATGGCCTCTAAGAATAGTTTTAGTGGTAATAATTATTTGGCTCAATTGACCTTTATTTTGATACCAAACATTAACAACATATTTTCTGTTGCGAATGAAAAAGATATCAAGGATTGTCCATACGTAGAGTAGGATACGAGCCTTTGTCCACATAAAAAGGGAATCTCTTATTACAATAGAAGTGGAAAACAAAGAGNTAATGAGAAATAATAATCTGCGGCCAAATATTCTGAAAAAGACCATGATAAGAATGAAGCCAAAAAAAATAATCCAAAAAATAGTCAAATATAAAACTCTAGTCAGTAATAAATAATTTGCAAATATCCGTGGATCTTCTGCAATACAAACTTCTCAACATCAGAATGATTCCATCAAAAACTTTTCATTCTGTCTTATACCTATTTGTATTAATTCTACATTAACAATACAATAGTAATGAAATAGAATTTCAGTATTTTCCTCATGGTAACCCTATGCTATTTTAAAATATCAAATTCCTTACAGTATCAGGTTCACATTATCTCCAATGTTAAACTGTACTAAAAGTAATTAAAATTATTATCCTTTATACACCAAAACATCATTACATTACATGTTATTCTTATATAAAGGTTGACAAGCGAGGGACCGGTAGCTAGCTGGTGTTCTTGTGTTGTCAGTATTTTTTCCTTTTTCCAGGGAAAAAAGACACAGAAAGAGAGAGGTATCTTCATCTCCAAATTATCCATCTCCAGCTCTCACTTTCTGATGCGTTTACTTTTCCAGGGCCGTTCTAATTTCCCTGGAAAGGGTTGGAGATTGTAAATGCCTCCCTGGAAAATTAGCTAGCTCCTGAAGTGCTGTAGCCTACGGCCCTACAGGAACTTCAGTTGGGATTTTGGCAAGTGCTCACTTCTAGGAATCTGTCAAGACTGTGATTAACTGTATATAATATTTCATCATCTGGTTCGGTAGGGGCTCCAGTGTTGAGTTCGGGCTTGTGAAGTAAGTGCGGAGAATTTCTGAATTGAAGAAAAAAAAGAAAAAAAAAAGTTTGATCATCTGGGTTGTTTTAAGCTGGCTGGCTCTACAGCTGCAGCCTGAAACTCAAATCTGGTAAGTGTAGAATTCAATTCAAAAGCTTGAAATTTCTGGCTTCTGGTTCCATCTTTGAATATAAAATATGTTGTAACATGTGGATGATGATGAATGCAAAAATTCAGAAGCTCCTCCTTGCAGAAAATCCGCTTCTTGTTTTGATCAAAAGTAGAAGATATTAGATATATATAATTAAAAAGCTGAAAGATGAATATTATTTTGATAATGCAGAGATAATTCTGTGACTTTTACAAGACAAACCTAACTCATTCATGTTTATTTAATGGTCATTTGGTTCGGGCCCTTTTTAGTCTATATGCAAACTCTGCCACTTGTCTATCACATTGAGCATTTTGGAAACAGGCCTCTTATCTTTTCAGAAACTCTCAGATGAGATAGTGACATTACTTTATCGAAACGGTAAGTTCACAATTTTATTTGAAAATTAATTGATTATGTTTTTCGTGATTGTTTTGGACTTTTATGTGCATCTGACTTGAGCTGGGCACTCCCATCAGTTGCCACCAAAATGACAAGACGTCTTTTTAACACCGTATTTATCAGAGACTTTTTTTTGTTTTTAACGGAGTGTCCAACAATTCAACCAATTTCAGGGATACGTTAAATACTCTATAAACTCAAAAGAATGGATAAATTATAATGTAATAAATGATTTCAAAGTTTAAACCTAAAAACGAGCAAACCTCTTGACTGTATAAGCCAACCCCTCGGAGTTTATTTATCACAAACTATTGTTTTCACTTAAAATTACCAAATTGATATAATTTTTAGGATTCAACGCTTTACATTTTGTTCTTTCTTTTAAAGGTTAATTTGATAAAGGAAACCAGAACCCCTTGATTTTATCTCACTGATGTTTGAATTTAAAGCAAAGATTTTGTAATTAATCATTGACTAAAGAGCAGAAAATGATCATTATGCAGCCATTAAGTCATTAACCACAATGCCACTTCACTAAGATTGCAGAACTGCAGATACCACACCACAACTCTATAAAATAAAATATAAATAAATAAATCTGTTTCAGGGTGTTAATTACTTAATAACATGCAAAGTTGGAGAATTAAATTTGGCAAGCCAGAAATGGCCTCTAAGAATAGTTTTAGTGGTAATAATTATTTGGCTCAATTGACCTTTATTTTGATACCAAACATTAACAACATATTTTCTGTTGCGAATGAAAAAGATATCAAGGATTGTCCATACGTAGAGTAGGATACGAGCCTTTGTCCACATAAAAAGGGAATCTCTTATTACAATAGAAGTGGAAAACAAAGAGCTCCTCTAGAGTCTAGAATCGAGTTGACAGAAAAATGCCGAAGAGAAAGCCTTTGGAGGCTGAGATTTTGTGACAATTACTTGCACTTTTACATCCATCTCTGTCACAGTTTTCTTCTCCTTGAAATTTCGTGGGGGCAAAAAGTTATTACCACTCTTGCATAATTTGCCATTAGCAGCCCATGTGAAAGGGCGATTAGATGTAATATTTACCAGAGAAACTTGCATAAATAGACAAACAGAAGTGTTTAGTACAAGTAATATTGCACTAGCAATACAAGCTTATCGGGTGGCTGCCAAAGGGATTTGATTCCAGCAATAAGAATACAAAGAAAAGATTGAAATGGGTACATAAGAGTCATCAGACAAAAGGACACAAGTGGGAATATTGTGTTGTTTCTCAGGCAAGCCAAGCTGGACCAAGTTGAACACAAACATAAGCTAAATTCCAGAGGCAACCCACCTCGGAGAGACTTTTAAAAGATTTTGTTCACTATTGTCGAGTTGGTGCATTATTTGCCAAAGTCGCTATCCAATGATCAAACACAGACAATTTAAAGGTAACTGATTGGGGTCTTAAGGCTAAACTAGCAGCCAGTAGACTGAATTGAAGTTTACACTGTTCTTTACAGCTCAAATTAAAGGAGTGAGTTTAGAGAACAGAAAACATTTGATAATGGAAACATCCAGAGCATCATAGAAAATGGATTTAAAGGGGAAAAAGAAAAAGAAAAAAATTCTTGTCAAATGAGCACAGATGTCCTGTACTTGCTAGTGCAACTATTAGTTGTACACTGCATAAAACAAACACATTCTATAGATTCTAGAGAGAGAAACAAGCAAGGCCAACGAAACTTTTCTACTTCTTACCATAATCTCTATTTTCTTCTATTCACATGCCAATTTGGTGTCGAAACTGCTCAAGCAGATTGCGAAAGCCTGAAATGCAGATAAAGGATACCGGTAGTCCATTGTGAACATATCCTTGCCAACCTTACCAAATTGCAGAATGATCTTGTCGTGATCCGACTGGGGTGGCTGTGATGGTGTCGGTGCACCAGCAGCAGGCTGCGTTGCAGCAATCAATTGGAAATTCTTGACAGAAGCAACAGTCACTCTTCCTCGAAAGTTGAGGCACCAACACTGGAGCTGCTCGTGCCATCTTGGAGCCTTGTTCCGAAGAACTAAAGGTCGCTCCTTTCCCTCCTCGTCATCATCACGAATGCCAACAATGTCAGAAAATCGGGAGCTACTAAACTCAGTTGAACTATCTATTGATTTTGAGAAGTTCCGGAAGGAATCTTCAAGGGAGCGTGGATTAAGCTCTGCCTGGCCTGGGACACTACCACCAGGCTCAAGGGATGAGGCTGGAATTGAGTGCATGGTGCAGTGCATCCTCCGAGGGCCCCTGGTTCCTAAAACGTTCAGCTCATATGTGACCTGAGCAATGTTGTAGCTACCAGTGGGAACCTTTGGTGAAACCTTTTTGGAATAGAACCTGCGGCTTCGGCCAGGTGGAGAAAGCTGGGCATTGTTGTAAGGAGGTTGTGTGTCATAAATGATGAATTTTGTGCCAAGAAAATTTGACCTGAAGCAAAGAAACACATGCATATTATGTTGACGTACAGTATGAATATAAAGTTCTGTAAATCCAACAATCAATACTTGAAACCCCATTATATATAACGTGATTAATATATCAAGTTGAATTCTCCATTCGCACATTTATCATATGCTTTTAAAGTCGCCATAAACATATTTAAGACACATAAAGCTTCCTTTTCTGTCAGATTTATGAAGAATTTTTCTACATTTTGATTTTCCAGACCTCTACCATACAGTTTAGGATAGATTAGTTAACTGAAAGATAAAGCTTAAAGCATTGAAAATAGCCATATCCTACCTCAATTTTCCAATGTAAGTACTGCTTGATCTTGATATATTATCGGCATCCATGGAGATTACATACTCTGTGCAAGTGGTTCTCCGAGTCCGTTTTGCAGAAAGAAGAAACTTGCCATTTTCAACAAGCAAAGCTGCAAAAACACACGATTGAATTAGAGTGCTTCGAAATAACAGTGAACCAAATAAGAAAAAGCACATTTATGCAAAACACTAACTACATAGGGTAGAACTAAAACAGCATAAACCATGTTAGTCACAAGGATAACTCACGAGTAGATAAGTTATCTGTCCTGCATAAACCTAACTGAATTTAAGAGTTAGATTAAAATGAGAAAAATAAGTGCCAATGGTACCATTGTAAAGTTGCATGAAACAGTACGCAGAGATGATAATTTTTTGGACTAAGATTGCTTGGCACGGAGCAGTTCTAGAAGTCTATAAGCAGAGCATCTCAAAATTAACTCAAACCCATACCCAGCCTATGTAGTTGGAATCACTTAACCTTTGGAATGTGTGAAAGCCAAAGAGACGGTCAACAAATAATAAGGCTATTTGATTCCACTAATATCCAGATAAATTAGATTTCTAAAAGATCCCAAACAAGCACCGACAACTGTTTCCTATGACATCACATTTAAATTTCCGCTTGTTTTCCAAAATGAAGTCTTCACTAACAGAACAAATTTATTCAAGGCTAGAGAAGTTTCTAAAACATAATATAGGCTCGGAACATATTTCTGGAAGCTGACTTCAGAAAGAGAGACCATTTGCGCATGTCAACACAGCAACTCAACAAAATTGGAAAATGCTTCCACCGGTCATATTAGTATCTTTATTATAGTAACAAATCAGTAACTACTGAACAGTTATAAACATGTGTCACAGCTTGTGCTTGTCCTAGTATACCACAAAGCAAATCCTAGTGTTGGGATAAATCTAAGGGATACTAATTGTAAGTATAATACAGAATTGGAGAATGGCATAAAAAGAATTAGTAGCCATACTGTTAGATATAAAACCTTACAAGTGAACCAACACATATTTAGCAAAAACAACATTTGACAGAGTAAGAGTTAAGAATCCATTAGTTTTTTGTTCAAGAAAATAATCTCTACCACTAATAAATAGAAACACTTTTCAACTAGATATTTTTGTCCGTTTATTCCCTAAATATGCTAAAATGAAATTTGAAAGAAACGTAAGAAATTAAGATAAGGTCATTATAGGTACATTTAAAGGCCAATGAGTGGTCAAACTTCATCATACCATAGCCACCTATATTCTATCCACCACAACACTCTACAACTCTTTTTATCTCACTCTTCTTCCTCTCTTTTCCTCTTACAGTAGTCTTTTTCTTTTTGGCACAGTGCCTCTTTCCTGGGCAAGTTTGAACATGGCACCAAGGCAAAGCCAGCATTTACCTCAATTGATATTCACCAGCCACATAACAGGCAGGTCATATTAAAACAAAATTTTTGGGGCAAACAAAATATAGAATAGAAACTTACCAGGGCTAAGGCAAAGGAAAAGATGGTAAGTCAAATTAGATTTATCCCTCTTAATGAAGCACTGAATAGCCCCATCCCTGGGCCCTGGCTGTATATGAGAAACAAATCAAAACCTGGTCAGTCCACGTCCGTCTCAGTGAAAACATCTCATTAATGAGAAATAAATACGTATGCATCAAAATGTTTATACTAAGACTGACAATTCAACAGATACAGAAGAAAAGAAACTGCATATAAAAAGGTTATCAGTTTTTTCCATATAAACCTATATTGTAAGCACAGCTGAAATCATAAAAGTCTCACCTGCTTCAGGGAAACCGGAAAGGTAATCTTCCCACAGAATTCAGGGCTTCTGACAATTTCTTTGCACATTTCCCTCCATGACCTACACACGGCAGCACATGCAACAACATGTTTGCGAGCAGGCCACGTACTCTCACTTGCCTCCAATCTCTTGATCACATCACGCAAAAGCTCAGGTGGGAGGCCTGCCCAACGGCTGTTTTGGATGACTATGGGCTGGTCATGCAACTCGTGCACTGAGCCATGTGATTTTCCCCTATGATGATGGCCGGGCAGCCTCACCTCAAAACTTCGCCTTGATAAACTCCCAAACCCATCTCTCACATCGCGGACTATACTCCGGAAAGACATTTACTCCAGTACACTTATATCACCAATGGCTTAATATAACTTTCCAAATGATTGCATGAAGTTATTCCACTGAAGTTATATCACCAATTCAATAACTGTAACGCTCTCGTATAAGTTAAAACTGCAAATTAGAAAAATAATAATAAAATAATTGATTTCATATTCAAGATTAAAATGCTTAATAACCAAGAAATAAATAGAAAGATGACAGACGTACAAGGAAAAGAACAAAGCCAGAAAAAGAAGATTCCCAGAAAAGAAAAGCCTCACATGGACCAAAAGCACCTAAAATAGCATACTTTTATGAGAAACCATCTTTTGGCGGGTTTTAAACCTGATCTCAAAACGCAAAATCACCATTTATTCAAACCTAAATTTCTAATTCTTCATAAGCTTAATCAAAAGAAGAATATTAAATGAAAAAGCAGCAGAATTGATAAAAAAAATTAAAAAAAAAAAAAAAAAAGGAACTACCAATCTTTTCCCAATAACAAATAACAGTCTTGAACTCTAACAAGTGTAAAATGGAAGCAAGAAAATTAAACAAAACAAAGCAAGTAGATAATAAAATATTCATTTCTTTTTCACACAGGCTTAATTTATGTCTTTGCCTTGAAATTTTAACCTTGATATTCGTGCCTTTTAGGTAATCAAGAAAATTAAAAACTTAAAACTTAAGGCTAAAAATTCCGGCTTAAAAATATAAATTAATTAAAAAAAACCTTCAAATCACAAGCAATGCATAGATATTAGAACCAACCTCTCATCAGATAACCAAACACCGATCAAAGATCCATTGTTTCACTTTCACCTCAACACAAAGATCAAAGCTTTCACATTTATTCTGCAGAAAACCAAAAAAACTAAAAACCGAAAAAAAAAATCAATAGGCAGAAACTCATCCCACTGTGATCTTCACAAAATTTACATCATAAATGACCTTTTAAAAAAAAATTAATTTTTTTTTAAAAAACAATCAAACATAGCAAGCAGAAATGTAACGTTTTGAAACTCCAGTTCAAGAATTTGAGACAAACCAAGAAAAGAAGACCTAAAAAACACCCCATCAGAGAACCAAAAAGCACACCCATCTTCCCAAAATTTTCCCGAGAAACAATCAGAAAACAAAACCCCAAGAAAAAAAAAATTAAAAAGAGAACAGATCTAAAAGAACAGAACATAACAAGATCACAAGTGAAACTCACCACCTTTATCTTCATCTTCATGTTGTTGTCTGTGTCAGATCCTTCACTTTTTCACCACACAAACACAGTTTCTAACTTTTCTCTCTCTTCAGGCCACTAAATCCAGTTATGTTCTGTGTTAGTTTGGTCTTGGTGAAGGAAGCTCCGGACCTAAAACTTTTATTCAATCCACCTCTGGAACTGCCCCTAAAGAAAAAAGTTACTTATAATCTTCCGGACAATATTATTTATTATTTAATTAACTATTTTGAAAAAAATACTAACTAATGCTGTAGTTTTTATTTTTTTAATGTGACTTTGGAAATACTATTGTACCCTTCACGTTGACTTCCCCCTTTTTTATTTCCGTCATCGGACTAACGGCGTGCTTTCACGTCGCAATCGCATACCACCCGTGGCTATGGCATGAACTTGATGGAAATTTACAAACAAGTCCATAAGGTTTCATTGTTTATTATCCGTTTGATAACATTGAAAATTGTAATTGTAATTTTAAAACCTATAAAATTCAAATATTTCAATGTCATATAATAAAAGAAAAGTTCTATTTTTCAACATTATACTTCTTACTGATGCTCAAGAAATTCTTGATCTAAATGTGTTTTATAGTGATTTTTAGTTATAGTTTCAATGTTCGGTAAGTATTAAATATTTTTTCCATTAAAGTGAGAGTGATATTACTCTTGCAAAACTAAACAATTTCTTATTTCAAATAACAATTTGATATATCGCACTAGAAAAAGCTAGATTTGTGGTTGAAAATTGAAACTAAAATATTCTTATAACTATATTTAGGTATGTGTATTGTTAGGGCCAAAATCGCTTGGCTTGACGACGCCCAATAACGAAATAAACATGTCACGGCTCAAGCCTCAACCCAATCCCGATGGGCCCACGCTTAAAATCACCTTGCGACCATACCCGCTATGAGTTGGGCTATCCTATAAGTTAAGCTAAACTGGGTTTCAGCCCATTACCTGCAACAGAGTATAATAAGAAATCAGAATCTCATTCTATTTCCTCTTCACTAAGATTTCAAATCTCACTCAAACTATTAAACTGATCTGATAAGGTCAAGAAATCATATCTCTTTCATGATAGGATTATCTCCCAATAGGACTTAGTGTCCTACTAAGATTCCAACTCTTATTTAAACTATTAAACTTAATCTATAAGGTTAAGAAATCATATCTCTTTTATGAGGGATTACTCCCAAAAGAGGACTCAATGTCCTACTAGGATTTCAACCCCTTAGGTTCACTATAAAACAGAGGCTTGCCCTCTCATTAAGGAGGCAATCTCTCACAGTCAATCTACACCACTCAAAACCATCTATTTGCTCCTAAGTTCTTGCTCCCAAGAACCCGACGCCTCCGCCATAGTCCTAGCCTCCGACAAGACTCTTGGTAATTCTTCTTCTCCTTAATTCTATTAAATCCTTTCAGCCTTGCTGACTTGAGCGTCGGAGTGCCTACGGCAAACAACACCTCGGTGTTTTCCGAAGCTTCACGCTTGCCCTTTCATGTGTGCATCTAACGGATTGTCAGTGACCTCAACCTCCATGATCACACCCTATTTTCATGACGGTAGATTTTTTGCATCTACAGTTTGGCGCCCCACGTGGGGCCTCTGACAATCGTCATTCCAATGATGACTTACACATGAGGAGGCACGGAACTCTCTCTGACTGACATCGTTAATCTGAAAAGTTCCATCACGATAAGAAAATTTTTTCTTTGCTTTCGTCATTGATTTATCTGTTCACATGTCATATTATATATTATTCGATATATCATAATTTGTTTTATGCATGTTATGTTTATCAGCATGTATATATGATACATTGAAGCATCAAAACACATCTCTCGTGTTTATAATTTGTTTTGCGCGTTAGTTGGAATATCGCTCCCTCTTTTTGTATTGTTTAATTTCTTTTTAAAAGATATTTCATATTCTAAAAACCCTATGTCTCTTGGACATGTTTTAGAGTTCTTAAAAAACCCATTTCCATGTCTCAACGCTTCTCATCATTCATCCAGCGCTTCCAGCGTAAAATCACATGTGCTCCTCCACATATCCCAATTTCAGATATCATTCCACCTGTTTGATCCTTTTCTAACATATCATCTCGTGCGTAAGAGACAAACGCGTCTTTGGGTTGTGGCCCTTTCTTTCTTTACATTACCTTTCCACATATGCGCCATATACATACAACAGTCAAACTGTAATAATACTTAATCATCAGCATGGATTCCGTCATTCGGTCATGCCACCAGAGTTTTGTCCATCCATATTGGTTTCTGTGTGTAACGATAGAAGCGACCTCACGCGATTACCTCCCTCTTTTATTATACCAACATCCCCTCTTATAGCCCCACATCTCCATCACACAACCCACTTACCAACCTATAGCCCTACTTCGCCAAGTCACGGTCCTCTCTACCAATATAGTCCATCACTGGCTTTCCACCACGCAGCCCAAGATTGTCACCTGCCAGCCCTTACAGTCCTACATCTCCAAATTACACCAACACCTTCATCATATTCACCTACGTCTCCATCTATTCTCCTTCAAGCCTTCATTTAGTCCTGGCAGTCCATATAATTCTAGGGTAAGCCCCGACTATAACTCGAGCTCTCCACCGAGTGTCGGATACTAGCCTAGCGCGCTAGTCTACTATCCATCATCTACTATTCAATAACACCATGAAAAATAGGGAAGAATCCGCCTCCCAATCTCCTTCTTCTTCCTGAAAAATGTCAAAGTTCCACAGAAACTTACCAAGAAACATTCTAACTTCTCCAAAAATCACCAATTCGTTTAGAGAACCTCAAGAGCTATTGGAAAATGAAACTTTGTAGAAAAAAAACGAAGAAAACCCATGAAACACCTTCAGCCTCCTTCAAAAATAAAGGCACCAAGCATTTGTAAAACTACTTCACAACAGAAATTCGTCTTTTTTCCAGAAGTTCACCCGACAATAACAAATCCAACCCAAAATTATTTGTTACAGACCCAAAACCTATATTTAAGAATTCCAATTTTCGCTCCTAGAAAATTATCAAAAACGCCACAAAACCGCCCCTAAACTTTAACTTTTTTATCCAAAAACACCTCAACTCCTCAAAATATTTGGATACGAAAAGTAGAAAACAATAAAAATTTGAAGAGGAGAAGACTTTATCGTGATTGCTGAGGGAAAAGTTGAAAACTCCTATGGCCAGAAAAACTTCGTGAAGAAACGGAATGGGGAAGACGACGGTCAAGAAATCAAATACACATTTTTCTTAAATGACTTGACGCCAAAAATTATATGTATAATAAAATATTTCAAACTTCAAAGCTGTAAGACTTTTTCATGCGTTTAATGCACCTTGATTCAAAAGGGCCACGTGGCAAATATTTGGAAAAGTGAGCTTTCAATTCCCACCTCCTACATAATGGACTCATATTTCATAAGTTGTTCTCACATGCAGGGGAGAAGGGCCAAATAGATCAAGCACTTGCTCGTGTCATTCATTTTCATTTGATTTAAACATATTCATTCAGCCTCATGCATTTTACTCTCCATTCACTCTTTGTTTCTCCATTTGGCTTATTCGACTTGTTGACACGCATGATCACATAACACCATATGATCATTGGTTATTTCTCCATTTGGTCTTTTCTTTCTATTCGATTTGTTCTAGAAGAATACACATCAGGATTATAGGAGCTGAAGACAGAATCATTCTAGTGGCATTACACTCTACCTTTGTTTGGAACATCTTTATCCTAGGCTGAGGCTACTTCTTTATTCTGGCTGCATGAGCTTTTCCGTGGACTAATGGTATTTCATATCACCTCCTTAAAAGTCAAATCAAATACTCCACTTGATCAGCAAGCATGGGTGGCACACTTGAAGGGGAAAGGGTTGGGGTTATTTCTTCATTCTTGCTGTGTGAGCTTTGCCAAGTGGGTCTGTCCAAGCTCACCCTCATACAACTCTTGCTCGAGTACGACTGATTCGATGCATCTAAAGAGCCCTCCTTATAGACATGGTACTTTCGTTATCACCTCCTCAAAAGTCAAATCAAATTGCTTGTTCATCCCACGGCTCAATCGATCACCTCGTCCATGTTGTCAAATGCTATACTCGGTTCAGCAAGCATGGGTGGCAACACTTGAAGGGGAAAGTATGTGTCATTATCTCCTTTTAACTACCCTCTATTTGGTTAATATTTCTTTATTCGGCCCATTACTTAATACATGCAGCCTAGTTTTCCATTTAGCTCACTCTTCTTCATCAACCATAACACGTGCACATCATGCATATTGACTCTCAATTGGCTCTTTGCTGAAAACATGCTGCCATGCAAGTCACTGCTCCAGCTTCAATCAAAAGGTTTCAACTACAAGTCGGTCACGCGGACTTGACTGCAAGCTCCATACAGCTCTACTTGGCATACACCTTCAAATCGGCTGGCCCATAAATGTACGACACCTTCAAATACGACCTGCCGATAAACGTACGGACACCTTCAAATCGGCCTGCCATAAATGTCACACCTTCAAATCGGCCGCCCATAAACGTACGGACACCTTCAAATCGACCGGCCCGATAAACTACGACCCTCAATCGGCCTGCCCGATAAACGCACGGACACCTTCAAATCGGCCTGCACGATAAACGTACGGACACCTTCAAATCGGCCTGCCCGATAAACGTACAGACACCTTCAAATCGGCCTGCCCGATAAACGTACGGACACCTCAAATCGGCCACGCCGAAAAACGTATAGACACTTCAATCGGCATGCCCGATAATGTATGACACCTTCAAATCGGCCATGCCGATAACGTACGGACACCTTCAAATTAGCCTACCGATAAACGTACGTACACCTTCGAATCGGCCTTGCCCGATCCATAGATTTACACCTTCGGATCGACCTGCTCGTCCACGGATTACACCTCGATCGACCCTACTCGATCACAAATTACACCTTCTACAGGATTTACACCTTCGGATGAGCTTGCCGATCCACAGATTTACACCTTCGGATCAACCTGCTCGATCCACGGATTTACACCTTCGGATCGACCCTGCTCGATCCACGATTTCACTTCTCGGATTTACACCTTCGGATTGCGCTGCTCACTTTACTTTCCGATCCACAGATTTACACCTTTATCGACCCTGCTCGATCCACAGATTTGCACTTCGATTGCCTTGCCGGTCCATAAAGCTACACATTCAGTCACCAGACTGGTTGAAGGGTTCTTGCACCTCAAATCGACAAGTCTCAGCCCAATCCACACAACGATCCTCCTACCTAACGAGTTGCTATCACTAATCCGCTCAGTCTCACTCATTCGATTTAATTTACTCTCTAAGCTAAATACTCTTTAACTTAGAGAGTGGGGCTACTGTAGGGCCAAAAATCGTCTTGGGCTTGACGAGGCCCATAACGAAATAAACATGTCACGGCCCAAGGCCTCAACCCAATCCCGATTGGGCCCACGCTTAAAATCACCTTGGCGACCTATCGCCTCATGAGTTGGGCTATCCTATAAGTTAAGCTAAACTGGGTTTCAGCCCATTAGCCTACAACAGAGTATAAATAGGAAATCAATCTCATTCTATTTCCTCTTCTACTAAGATTTCAAATCTCACTCAAACTATTAAACTTGATCTGATAAGGTCAGAAATCATATCTCTTCATGATAGGGATTATCTCCCAAAATAGGACTTAGTGTCCTACTAAGATTCCAACTCTTATTTAAACTATTAAACTTAATATGATAAGGTTAAAATCATATCTCTTTATGATAGGGATTATCTCCCAAAAGAGGACTCAATGTCCTACTAGGATTCCACCCCTTAGGTTCTATAAAAACAGAGGCTTGCCCTCTCATTAAGGAGGCATCTCTCACAATCAATCTACACCACTCAAAACCATCTATTTGCTCCTAAGTTTCTGCTCCCAAGAACCCGACGCCTCCGTCGTAGTCCTAGCCTCCGACAGACTCCTGGTAATTCTTCTTCTCTTAATTCTTATTAAATCTCTTCTCCTTGCTTGAGTTGAGCGTCGGAGTGCCTACGGCAAACACCACCTCGGTGTTTTCCGGAAGCTTCATGCTTGCCCTTTCATGTGTGCAGGTCTAACGGATTGTCAGTGACCTCAAGCTCACATGATCACACCCTATTTTCATGACGGTAGATTTTTTGCATCTACATGTATCCATCACAATTTAGGGATAATTTTGAACCCAATTCAATAAATTACTAATCTACTAAAATTTTATACGCAATAAAATTTCTTACCGTATTTTAATATCAACAAATGTATCTTCTCTAAAACTATTAGACTATTGTATTTAATTTTTTAACCTTACAAATGGTGTAAACGTGTTTTTATTAATGAGTAGACAACTTTATCCCACCCAAGGTTTACCTTAATGACACTTTTCCATCCAAAATGTTTCAAAATGCCATTTTTTTACTCAAATTTTATATTCTATTAATACCTGAAATGCACTTCACTTTCTCAGTCGGCATTTGACAAGTTACCAAGAGCCAGGGTAAGAGGGGTTTTGTAGAGTGGAGATCGGTGGATCGAATGGTGATGATCAATTGAATATTTGCCACTAAAAATCAATTAAGAAAGAAAACCCTAGCTTTATAGTGGTCGGTAATGGGTGAGAAATCATGTATCGGAGTGACATGAGTTTTGTAGAGAGGAGAACGGAGGTTCAAATAGTAGTGACAGAGAAAATTTTCACCTTTGAAATCGGCTGGAATCGGCTTTAGGTAACAATGAAATATTAACTTTGGATGATAAAATGGCATTTTGAAACTTTTTAGGTGGGAAAGTGTCATTAAGGCAAACCTTGGGTGGGAAAAGGTCGTTTACTCTTTTTTTAATCTATAGACCATAGGGGATGTAAGTGTATTTAACACCGTCTGTTTAATTGAGAAGTTGAAAGATGCATGAAGGGCCGTGAAGCATTCATCATTCATGTGAGCAAAATAATGACATGGGGCACGCCGTCATCATGGAGCTTAGTGGAGAATAAATTACAATTTTGCCATGTTAGAATTACCAATCTATCCAAGTATTCATTTTATTTTTAATTTTGATTGCATCATACATACATTACAATATATTTTTTTAATTAAAAATTTTATCACATATCTGCCCCCTCTCAATTATTTTTTCTTAACGATGATAAAGTCTATGAACAAATTTGAACAATTAAAACTAGTAAAATGATATCGAATTATATAAATATACATTAAACAAAAGTGGTATCTGATTTTCATAATATTTTGAGATTTTTTTAATTTATTATAATATAATGGGATTGGTTTTTTTTTTTTTTTTTCCGGTTCTGAAGATTTTGTTTTGTATAAAGAGGTTTTCGAAATTTTCAATGGAATAATTAATTATTTTTTTATTTTAAGTAAAAGTTAAGTGACAATGAAGAATTTGATGCTTTTCCCCCTCCAAATCAAGAGTTTAATAATGAATTTGGAGGACGTGTTTGGCACGGTGCGTTAGTAGAAGCACTTTTGTTTGTTTACACTTCACAGTAGTTGAGTCAGGCACTACAACGAGTCGATGGTATATAAAAAAGGAAGGGCAGCAATTGGCATGCTAGGTTAGGCAATTAAAAGTGCTTCACCCGTCTACTAAGCAAGGATTAATTGTGTATTGAGTAATATTTACGGACAAATACTTTTTACTAATTTTCTCTCATCAAAGTAATGTGTCGGCTCGTAATTGGTTAATTCACAATATATTACATCTGCTCAATAATAGATTTTGTCTACCTAATAATGGGTGTCGTTTGTCCAAATGCGAGCTGCCACATCGCGTTTGTAAAAGAAATTAGTGAGAAGTATTTGTGAGTCTATCTTTATTCATTGTAATTTAGACATTGTTTGGTAAAATAATTGCCATAATTTCTTCATAAAAACATCAAGTGGACAACATGATAAATTAGTGACAGGATTTTAAAGTCTAGAATCCTTAATTCTCTTTTTATAAACTTGAATTCAAAACTATAGTCTTGTCGAACCCTATAATCTCAGCGAAATGAGAAATAGTTAAAGGCTACAAAAACTTTAGGTAAAAAGAGTTTGTAATACTATTTGATCGGAAACATTAATGGGTTGATAAGAAAAAATTGAATAATACTAATCAAAATCAATCTAATAAAAGATTTGTTATGCCTGAAAAAGTAGAACTAAGGTAGAGTCTTGTTAGCATGGGATGGTTAGAACTTGGGAAAGTTTCGTGACTGTTCACACACAACCACGTCACATAATGACGTCAGTGGCATGCTCTTATCAGTGCAGTGGGTGAGTGTTAGGCTAGCGAATGGTTGGATATCATCCACGTGTCCAATCCTTGCATAAGTCGAGGAAATCACTCGGGCAGGTGAGTAATGTGACACAAAGAGGGATTTGCACGATATCCATCCACTTGCAGAATTAGTAATCATTACCTTGGTTTATCCTATTATAAATAGAAGATTTTTCTCTCATTTCCGGGATTAGCTAATTTTACTATAGAATATCTTACTCTCTCTCTCTCTCTCTCTCTCTCTCTCTTTTCCTTGTATTCTCTAAGCCGTAACTTAGCTCGCTTAATGCGATCTGACCTTATTCGTTAATACAATATTAGTAGACGTAGGATTTGCTTTTGAGCATCCGAACCACTTTAAACATTGTTTCTCACCCTTTATTTTAACTAAATATTTTCATATCACATGTGACTTCTAAGTCCGCTTAACATTTTTCACGTGCGAATAATTGGTGTCAAAATTAAGCATCAACAAGATTATTAATTCAGTATGACCAAGTTGTGAATTATTTATTTTTTTAAAATAATTGTTAATTTTAGTGGTCTTGTGGGCACTGGTGGCATCTTTTAGAGTTCAAACTCGTGAGTAGCTATTAAAAGTAAATTTAAAATAATTAAATAAATAAAAAAATTGAAGTTTTTGTATGAACGCAAATTGTGAAGCCACTTGCATATATTAATAATTCACGTGATCACGTTTGTAGACCATGACAGGCATACAGTATATCTTTTTGATTCATTAATTAATTAAATATATATTATATAGTCATATTCATGGTAACAATTCTCCCACTTTAAACCAAACGAAGATGCTTAATTATTAAATTAATATTGACTCTACAACCAAAAATGCTTCCTTATCAAAGCCGAACTTTCTTAATTACTCTTAACTATTATTAATAACCGCCGGCCAGATCAAGAAAACTAATGGCATGTTTTTTGCCTACATTAACAAATTAAAATATACTTTATTACCTCCTCATGCTTCATCCTCTTCATGTCTTCATCAAACCTCTTGGTTCATTTGTAATTAATATTTTTTTTTAATTTTAAATATAAAAATTAATATTTTGATTATATATATAATTTTCCCTTTTAAATTGGGATCAAATTTCAATAATATTATCAATCTTTTTTTTTTTTTTTTTTTTTTGTGAAAAGTTAGGTATCACGTGAATCATTGGGAAAATCATATTTCTCTATTTTAATGGATATTTATTACATGCAGATTTTTTTGTGATCAGGATGTTTGGGTCAGTTTTTGCATATCTCAACTAATTTTCGAAGTTCATTGAACACCTTACAAGTCTTATGGGTTAAGTAAGTCACAAATATAGTAAGTAACCACTTTGTAAGACTTGAATACAAGGCCTCTAGAAAACTTAAAGTTTTGTCACCTGATTACAAACCAAGTGAGAATAGCTAAATTAACATTAAAAAATTATAATACATCTTTTAAATATTTCTAAAGATGGATAACAATATATCGAGTCAAATTTATGTTAAGATGCTTTCAAAACCGTTAATTTGGTATATCTTTATTTCTCAATATATCCGCATCTTGTAATATTATTATTACTCACCGAGTAGCTCTCTTATAACTGAAAAATAAAGATGTAAAACCAAACGCTCACAATAAGTTTTGGGTAGTTTAGATACATTAACTAAGTGATAATGATGTGATTAAAAAGATCATTAGTGTCTTAAACATAATATTAACTCTCTTTACCTAATTTGAACCTTTTTTGCTTTATTTTCTTTTCCCTTTAACCAAAAGTCATTGGTTGAAGTTGTTTTTGGCTTCAGCAAAGAGACATCTGTTGACCCATCAAAGCAATATTGTTTTTTTTCCAACAACAGTTGACTACGTGCCCATTATTGATTGGTTGATGGATATACGATATATAAAAGGCCAAGTCCATTGTAAAGAAGAATTATTTGACTTTTATTTTAAGAAAAACTAATTTGATAATGATGTAAGCGATTAGTTATGTTTTACCAAAAATGTCAAATATATATGTACAAAAGCACCACGTTAACCAACAATTTGACTTTAAAACCTAACAATTTACAAACTTTTACGACTTTATTTACTTCAATTCAATATTAAAAAAAAAAAAAAAATATTTAAAAAAATATATATTTATATTACTTTTCTTACTTTGTAAACTAAAATCCAAATTTGGTGTTCGATAAAAGAGAAAACAATGAAACTAAGCTGAGCCCGGTATTCTTAAGAAACATGAAACAATGATTTTTTGTTATGAAAACTCCAAATCTTGTGGGAACTACCAGGAGCTTGATGCTTCACTAGCTACTCATTATGTATTTCATATTATCAATTCAATAATCCTTGAAATTGTTAGATTAAATAAAAAAAAGGGTCATCTCGTGCACGAATATGTGCATCCTTTGATAACTGTAGTATTACTTATGTATATATTATAATTAAATGGAGCATGAGGCACACTTACAAGTTGGAACAAAATAGAAGAAACTTGGCCATATCATATGATTAAATAAAATAAATAAAACGTCATACAATATCTATTAAGATACTAATGACGTTTCTGATTTTCATGTTAAACGTGTAGTGTTGTTGGTATACAATTTCATAAAATTAAAATTAAATTAAACCTATTTGGGAATATTAAAGGATATAATCACTAACAAATTTGATTAATTATATTTCTAAATAATAGCAACCATTGAAATTACTTTGAATAAACTAGGGGCAATACTACGAGTCTACGCTTAGATTCAATTTCACAATTTTTTCTCACAATCGATGCTACAGTTTGCAATTGATCTATTCAAATAGATCTCATTACCCAATGGATTGGTTAATTACAAGCTGTAACGTCAGAATTGTGATTTTTTTTATAAAATTAGGTTGTGAATCGATCTTTATTGATAAAGTAGTGGAATGCAAATAATTACTATGTGAAGAGAGAAATTTGAAGTTTGAGAGAGGATATTAATCAGATTAATAATGTAATTAAGTCAATTGTATGTGACTTTTTTGATAGCTTGCTTGGAAGGAGAATTGATAATTACCTTATTATTAACATTAATTTCAACAATGGTAGAAGAGTGTTGTTGGAATGATTGTGAGTTATAATGGGCAGTTGATGTCTTTTATCAATTGGGTAAATTTCAGTATATAATTATAATTCTCTATCATTAAATTACAAAGTATTCCAATCATAAATATAAGCTTTGAATTAGCCATAGGCCATAGCACACTAATTTTTCCAAGCTGTAAAGCACTAGTTCATGGGATTTGTTTGTTTAATATCATGTATAAATAAAATAATTGCATTGGTAGGTTTTGCGACAGGAAAGATGCACACTACTAGATATGAAAGATCCTAATCCTATCCCACATTTAGAAATTAATGAAAATTATTATTATAAGCCCATGAATCTTTGAGTTTAATACTTAAGATCTCACTTTGTTCTTATTTTATGTACATCCATATGATTTATGTAATTTACCATTCCCTCTTTTTATTTTATATTATGAGATTAATTGATAATAACAATAACTCATATTTATCAATCATATGTGTTTCACTTTATTACAAAGCATTTTCTTTTAATTAAAATACAAAAGTCAAATGTATAAGTTTTAATGGTTTGTTTAGGTTTTCTTCAATTTTGAAAAATGAATGATAGGCCAATCACAAAGTGGCACTTATGCTGAGTTTAGGTAAGAGTGTCCGATATCAAAGTGACATCCCACTGATTTAGGTGTAAATTATTATGAATTTGGTTTTAGAAACATTGCCAATAATAAAATAGCACCAAAAAATTGTAGATAATTTCCTATAAATAAAACGTTATAAATTGAAATAAATACGTCAATCAATAAATAATTAAATACAAGTAATTTAAGATATAACATTAAGATTATCTTTGTTTGGGTCTCTAATTTATAATTGGGCTTCCTCTTGGACTGGATGGATATGTTGATATATGGGCCTGCTCTCTAAAGTATACTCCGAAATCTACATTTCTATAGTTTCAACCTGCACGTGTTTTATTTTATTTATGTTTATGTTAATTTGTGTTCTTTCAAAATTCTCTTTTTTTATTTAATTAAAAGAGAATGATAATTATATTATCTAGTGTGTATTATTACCATTTTGATAAATTTGAACCTCTCAATTATTCATTATTAAACTGTTAATTACTTTGTAATATTTATACCTCTACTTCTCTCTCATTTATCATAAATCTCTAATTAATTCATTAATAAAAATTTAACGTAATTTTATTTAATACTCTCTCAATTATTTCTCATTTTACCCTTGTAATATCTCTCAATTGAATCATCCTAAAGCATAACAATGGAACTAGTTTATCTTTTCCAATTTCTTCTTCTCATATTTTCCATCTCTCTTTCTCTTTACTTTCTCTTCAACGTCTTGAAATCCAAACACTCCCACCCAAAACCTTCAGCTGCCTCCAAGAAGCACTGGCTGGCCCTTCATCGATGAAACTCTCTAATATGTTTCATTGCCCAAAAATAGGTTAGAAGGCCTATGAGTATGAGCGTTCTCTAAGATAGAATAACCGTTCCAGATTGCATGGAATTTTCCAGAAAATGGAATGGGCACATGAATGGGGCCGTTTTGTGTTGGGACAGCTTGCTCTAAAGTCTCCGATTTTTTAGAACGTGTAACGGGTTGATGAAACAGGGCCGTTCTTGCCATGAATGATTTGAGGATAGACGAACAACCGTTCATTATCTTGGAACGGGCGTTCCTCTTCAATCCTCAAATGTGCCATTTTGGATAGAATGATGAACGATTTGGTGGAACTGTGTTGTTCATGCCTGGAACGACTTGGAGGGTAGACGAACGACCATTCATGCTTCTGGAACGGGTGTTCTGAGCCAATTTCATAAATGGCACGAGACATTGGGGGCAATTTTTTTTTTTGGAGGGCGTTCTGATCATTAAATAAAGTTAAGGCTGACAAGGACTTTGCATGTGTGATATGAATTAGAGGTATAGGGAGCCTTACCCATTTATTTCCTCCAAAGTCAACTCAACTCTCTCTTACCCTTTCTTTAAACAGAACCTTTCTTTCACTCGTGCTTAAGTCTTTAGCTGAGAGAAAAGAGTGAGAGAGGAAAAGAGAGAAAGAAGAAGAAGAAAGAAAGGAGAAAGTGGTGGGAAAAGGGGTTCATTCATTTATTCTCTTATCTATTTTGAGGATTCTAAGTATATTTCCTAAATTTTGGCTAAACAGGAGAAGGAATGGAAAAACCCTTAGAGGAGTTTCATGCCACCTTGGGTTGAGCTTCAAATTTGTGGGTGAGAAAAATCTAAATGTTTTTATAGTAAAGGTTTTATTTTCTAATGGCATTCAATTTTTGGTTAATATTCAAATGTTTTACAATATACGTTTAGATCAAATATGTTTATTGATTAATTATTCTTTAGAAACTTTGATAGATCTATAATGTATAAGATTTATTATTAACATTTGCTTGAATTTGTTGATTTACATTGGTAAATGAGTTTGATATTTTTGGTCAAGTAGTTGTAGTTGATAGAGAAATGTAAATAATTTAAAAAATAAAGTAGTCAAATGTTACGGTTCAATGGAGAATCTTATAAAGTTAGGATGTTCTTGGAAGTTTAAGAACATACGGGGTTTAAGGAGACGTTGTAGAATAATTTTTTGATTTTCTTGAATATAAAAGTCAAAGCTTTAAAATTCCCTTGTCTTGGCAAAATGATATTGACCTTGCTTTAATTAGGCAACACGAGGAACGTTTGCCAGAGAAACGAAAAATGTGTTGGAGAGTTTTAGTTTGAGAAATATTTGTGAAACTTGCATTTTCACCCCTATACATTGTATAAGATATTTGTGATTATAACATGTTTTCATAATGAAAAAGGGTATACGTTTTTATCTTGAGCTAGAATGGTAATTCCTTTTCTGGAATGGGTGTTCCTCTTCATATCGTCAAAATGTGTCAAAATTCTGGAGTCATGAGCAGCGTGATGGAACGACCTCCAAGAACGACGACATGATGAAGCGACCTCGTTCATGTGGGAGTGATCTTCAAGAACGATGATCTTCAAGAATGGTCGTGCGAATATGTGTCAGCCTCTTCGAATAAGTCCTTAGATATTTAAGACTTCGAAGATTCGAGCTTAAGCCAAGTTTTTGGAAATCAAAGAGTTAGATCTGAATGACCATGACGAATGCCTGTTCCCAAAAAATATCAAGCCATTCCAAGAAAGAATGAAAGCACGAGATACAAGGGCAACATCAGGAGATGTGAAAGACCTCGCTTGAAGAAGCTTATAGTGTGTGAAAATCAAGTCAGGAAATCGTTGAATTGATTCCACAGCTGAGCAAACGCTCGAAACACACCATTCCATGAAGTCGTTTGTTGCCTTGGAATTTATGGACTTCAAGGGATCCAAGAAGGAAAAATCATTCTCAATAAGGGTACGTCCGTTCTCGATAAGGGAACGACTGTTACAAGAAGGGGAATGACCATTCGTTACTTCATTTAATGCACCACTTGCAGCTTTATGCAAAACTATATAACCCTTCCCTATCCGGAATAGTCGTTCTTGACACCAACAGTCACTATGAAATTGAGAGTGATGAGCTAAGAGAGTGTTTAAGTTACTTAAGTGCTCTACTAGCTTTAGAATCATCACATGCTAAGAGGTTTAAAGACATTAGAGTTGTGGAAGTTCATTCCAATCCACCAACCAAGGAGCCGCCTACACTTGAACTCAAGTCATTACCATCTCACTTGAGGTATGCATTCTTAGAAGACTCTAAATAATTTCTAGTTATTATTAATGCTTCTTTGAGTGATTTAAAGGGAGAAAAGTTGCTTTGAGTGCTAAGACAGTACAAGAAAGCTATTGGATGGTAAGTTGTGGACATAAAGTGTATAAGTCCTTCAAGATGTACTCACAAGGTTCTCATGGAGGATAGTTACAAACCAATCGTTCAACCACAACGAAGACTGAATCCATCTATGCAAGAGGTTGTTAAAAAGGAGGGTTTGAAGCTTTTGGATGCTGGAATCATATATCCAATCTTGAACAATGAATAGGTAAGTCTGGTCGAAGTGGTACCAAAGAAAGGAGGATTGATCGTGGTTCAAAACGACAATAACAAGCTTATTCCAATAAGAACGGTCACGAGATGACGAATGTGTATCGACTATAGTAAACTTAACGCCGCAACTAGCAAGGATCACTCTCCATTACCATTCATTAACCAAATGCTAGAGAGGTTAGCTAGCCATGAATTATATTGCCTCATTGGTGGCTATTCAGGTATAATCAAATTGCCATAGAACTTGAGGATCAAGAAAAGACCACATTCACATGTCTATATGAAACTTTCGCTTACTGAAGAATTCCTTTTTGCTTGTACAATAGCCCAACTATTTTCTGACATTGCATGGTATCAATTTTCTCGGATATGGTTGAGAAATCCATTGAAGTATTCAAGGATGATTTTTCTGTGTTTGGTGATTCTTTTGATAATTGTTTAGCTAACCTATCTTTGGTTTTGCAGCGGTGTGTAGGCGCTAACTTTGTTTTGCGTTGAGAAAAGTGCCAATTAATAGTACAAGATGATATTGTGTTAGGTCATCGCATATCTGCTAATGGAATAGGGGTCGATCATGCAAAGATTGAAGTTATTTTGAAGCTATCACATCCCATCTTGTTTTCTAACCGCTTCATTTTGGTTGTTGCAGATTATGTCTCAAAATGGGTGGAAGCTTCAACGTTGCCTACCAATGATGCTCGAGTGGTAGTCAAGTTTGTGAAAAAGAATATTTTTGCAAGATTTGGCACACCGAGAGCAATTACTAAATCTAGAGTGTAGGATTACCGAATCTAGCAGCACCACTGTCTTAAAAGATCATCAAGGTTTAAAATCAGGGGGGACCGTGGAGTTCCATTTGCTCCTATATTTTATAAAATTAATTTAAAATTGTTTATTTAATTTTAAACTTCAAATAAATTACTATACAAATAATAAGAAAATTGACCTACTAGAATGAAAAAAACAAAAAACAAATAATCTACCTCTGGTACTTAAAAATTTAGATCTCATCGTTTCATTTGGTGTAAAGGTCAAATCGTTAATCTTAGTTGATGTGGGTAGTTAGGTGTTGTTTGATATTCTTGGAGATATTCTTTTTGAGTTCAACTCACCTCTTGATATTCTTGGAGATATTCTTTTTGAGTTCAACGCACCTCTTGATATTCTTGGAGATAATCTTTTTGAGTTCGACTCAATTTGTTTACGATGAATGTTTGATGGTAAAGTAGTTTTCTTCTTACAACTAAGTGCCATCATTGTTCGTATAATGAAGAAAGTTTGACAACAATGCTAAAATAGGAAAAAAAAATTAAAGAAGATGAAGGGTTAGTAAAATGAAGCAAGATGGAGGTAATTAGGTTATTCATTCCGTAGATATATACTTGACTTCAAGTAGGAAAGATATTTAAAATAGGAAATATACTTAAAAATAAAATTCGATTTTTAACTGTATATATATAATTGACTTGAAGTAGGAAAAATGTCTAAACAATAAAACTACACTTATAACTTTTTCATACAACTTTTTTATAAAACCCTGATGTGGCAGCTTGCGATTGGTCAGCTCGCATTTGGATAGACGGGACCCATTACTAGCTGACCAATTGCAAGTTGTCACACTGGGTTGTATGAAAAGGTTGTATAAAAAAGTTGTAAGTGTAGTACTGCTCATATTCAAAATAGGAAAGATACTTAAAAATAGTTTAGAGTTTTAATTTTTACACCTTTAGGAGGGAATTAAAAAATAAAATTGCCGCCTCTTAAATTGCCTTCAAAAATTTTCCCACTCTAACAATTTCATCTCTTACAAAAACACTAAGAACAATTATTGAGAATAAGTCAATTACATAAGATAAAGATTAATAAACCAAACATTATGATACCTTTGTCTATTTATCTATCTATGTGGGAATCATATATCCAATCTCGAACAATGAATGGGTAAGTCTGGTTGAAGTGTTACCAAAGAAAGGAGGACTAATCGTGGTTAAAAATGACAACAACGAGCTTATTCCAATAAGAACGGTCACGAGATGATGAATGTGTATCGACTATCATAAACTTAATGCTGCAACTTGCAAGGATCACTTTCCATTGCCATTCATTGACCAAATGCTAGAAAGGTTAGCCAACCATTAATTCTATTGCCTCCTTGATAGATATTCAGGGTACAATCAAATTGCCATAGCACTTGAGGATCAAGAAAAGACCACATTCACATATCCATATGAAACTTTCGCTTATCCAAGAATGCATTTTGGGTTATGTAATGCCTCAACTACTTTCCAACATTGCATGGTATCAATTTTCTCTTATATGGTTGAGAAATCCATTGAAAGTATTCATGGATGATTTTTTTGTATTCGGTGATTCTTTTGATAATTGTTTAGCTAACCTATCTTTAGTTTTGCAGCGGTATGTAGACACTAACTTGGTTTTGCATTGGGAAAAGTGTCATTTTATGGTATAAGATGGTATTGTGTTAGGTCATGGCATATCCGCGAATGGAATAGGGGTCAATCGTGCAAAGATTGAAGTTATTGAGAAGCTACCACCTCCCACTTTCATAAAGGCCATTAGAAGTTTCCTCGGACATGTCAGTTTTTATAAGAGACTCATAAAGGACTTTTCTAAAATCTCTCAACTTCTTTGTGATTTATTAGCTAAAGATGTGCTTTTTAATTTTATTAAACAGTGTTTAGATGCATCTGAATACTTGAAGTCTAAATTAATTTTTGCTCCTATAATTATTGCGCCCGATTGCGAACTACCTTTTGAACTTATGTGTGATGTTAATGATTTTGCCATAGGGGTTGTTTTAGGGCAACGTAAATGTAAAGTTTTACATGTGATATACCATGCTAGCAGGACATTGACATGAGCTTAATTAAATCATGCCACAACTAAAAAAGAGTTTTTAGAAATCGTTTTTGCTATTGATAAATATTGTTCTTATTTGCTAGGTACCAAGGTTATTGTGTACACCGATCATTCAACATTGAAGTACCTGCTTGCAAAGAAGGATTCCAAACCAATGTTGCTTCGATGGTTATTACTCTTATAAGAATTTGACTTGGAAATATGAGACAAGAAAGGAATTGAAAATCAAGTGATAGACCATTTATCCCTACTTGAGTTTAAAGAAGAAGATAAAAAAGAGATTAGCTAATAAATGAACATTTCCCGGATGAGCGATTATTTTTCATTCTAAAAGGTCCGTGGTTCACCGATATTGCTAATTACTTAGCAAAGAGAGTTTTGCCTCCTAGAATGTCATATAAAAAACGAAAGAACTTCCTCTTCGACTTGAAGTACTATTTTTGGGAGGATACATTATTGTATAAATATTGTGCTGACCAAATGATAAGAAAATATGTGTTATAGGAAGAGGTGGAGAACATTCTTCATCATTGTCACTCCCTAGAAATAGGTAGCCATTTCGATGCAACAAAGATGACCTTAGAAGTGCTACAATTAGGATTTTTCTAACCCACCCTCTTTAAAGATGCGTTTCAATATGCCATGAGTTGTGATAAATGTCAAAGGGTTGGGAATATATTTAGGAGAAATGAAATTCCTTTACAAAATTTATTAGAAGTAGAATTACTTAATGTACGGGGCATAAATTTTATGGGACATTTCCCGTCATTGTTCTCTAACTGCTTCATTTTGGTTGCTGTAGATTATGTCTCAAAATAGGTAGAAACTGTAACATTGCCTACCAATGATGCTCAAGTGATAGTCAAGTTTGTAAAGAAGAATATTTTTGCATGATTTGGCACACCGAGAGCAATTATACGTGATAGAGGTTCCCATTTTTGTAACCGTCGATTTGAGACCTTGTTAAGCAAATATGGGGTTACACATCGTATAGCCACACCATATCATCTGTAGACAAGTGGTCAAGTGAAGATGTCCTCCCATATTGCTAGGTGGCTAACATCATTTCTGCAACATGTAAGAAGTGGAGGAACAATATAGAGTTAGAACTGACCTTGGACTGTTTGACTACAGAGAATCATTCAGTTATTGATTTGTGCCTCTGTAGTAAATCATTCAGTTATTGATTTGTATGTCTAAGACGAAGCAAAAGCTAAAAATCAATAACTAAATGATTCACTGTAGAGACATCTGGGTCTTTTATTTTGAATCTGCTAACTATGTTTGTGTTTCTTTGTAGGGATTCAAGGAAACAAGAAGTCTACTTGATAGGAGCTTCACGTTAAGGACAAACAATGAAACTTTAGTATGGGTTGAAGTAGTGGGAGAAGTACATCTTTATTTTGATGAATTTAAATTTTCTGTTTTAAAAGATTGTTTTTATATTCCTAATTTTAAGAGGAATGTTATTCCGTTGCTTGTTTGTTAAAAGATTCTTATTTAGTTTCTTTTAATAATAAAGTAGTTATTCGTAAAAACAAATTTTATATATGTAGTCGATGGATGGAACATAATCTTTATTTTATCAAACTAAAGATGTACTCACTGCTTAACATTGAAGTTAATAATAATACTAAGAGACTAAAAAGATTCTCAATCTAATAAGACATATCTTTGGCATTTGTGCTTGGGTCATATTGGTCTAAATATGATTCAAATGTTGGTAAAGTAAGGTCCTCTAAGTTACTTGGAGGTAGAACCATTACCTCAATGTAAATCTTGTTTGGAGGGCAAAATAACTAAAATACCTTTTGGGTCTAAGGGTAATAAAGTTGAAAGTCTATTAGAATTAGTGTACAGTGATATTTGTGGTGCCATGAACGTCAAGGCACAAGGTGAATATGAATATTATGTCACCTTCATAGATGACCACTCAAGATATGGGTAAAGGTACTTATTGTACCACAAGAGTGAAACCTTTGATAAATTTAAAGAATTTCGTGCAGAAGTGGACAAGCAATTAGGTTAACCCATAAAATCACTTCGATCTAATCAAAGTGGTGGGTATTTGTCGAATGAGTTCCTAGAACACTTATTAGAAAATGGGATTGCATCGTAGTTGATTGCACCTGGAACTCCATAGCAAAATGGTGTAGCTGAGAGAAGAAAGAACACCTTATTAGACATGGTTCGGTCTATAATGAGTTATTCTACCTTGCCTGTATCTTTCTGGGGATATGCTTTACAAACTTCATGTTATCTTTTGAACAACGTTCCTTCGAAATTGGTTCCTAAGACTTGTCACGAGTTATAATGGTTTTGAGAAAAAACTTTTGTGGATTATTGGTTTTTAGTTATAACTCATCCAATTAGGGTCATCTAGGGGTTTAAAGGCTTGTTGCATCGCTAAATGCAATCGGGACAATCTACTAAAATGATTTAGCTTAGTTTAGGCATAGATTTTATTTTGGATTTTTAAGGTAGAAGACATCATTAGATCGTTTAGTTTGCTAAAGACTAGCAAGAAACTGATTGGGGGTTGTAATAAGTGCTTGAAAATGTACATATACTTAGTGGTTTATTGATATTATTTGTGGAATTTTGGTTTAATTGGTTTGATTTGACTTAATTATTTCATAAATATATTTTATGGGATCACGTGTATGTTTTGTGTGTTTTTCGGTCATAAGTGTTTAAAAATGATATTCGGATGAAAAATAAAGTTGGCAATGGAGTTGCGATCCTGAAACGTACTTGAGCCTAAAATGAGTTTCGGTATTTGGTGATAACTTGAGCTATAGACCTTGGATTTGGATGATTATTAAATTATTGGAAAGCTGACTCAGAGGGCTGCATTTCACATCATGACATCGACAGATTCAAAAGAAATCGTGCTCAATTTTTCACATCTTTGTGCACCACAACATTCTAATTCTTCTGTTACGGCATTAAAGTCTTGTGTCAAGCCAGAAATAAATGCAATTTTGAGCGTGCTAAGGCATGCACCTTGGAGTTCTAATTGTAGTCGAATAATGTTAAGTCTTTAGTTGATTTTGCTTATCCTAGTTTGAATAGGATTGTCTCAATTGTAATCCTAAAACCTTAACACTATAAATAGAGGTCTTTAACTATTTTAAGGGAGGGAGGAGAAAAAATGAGAGAAGACTAATCGCAATTTGGAACATCAAGGTAACTATTCTTGGAGTTTTGGTTCATCAAACTAGAGAAGTTTTCTTTATTTCTTTACCTGAACTCATGTCTGTTATTCTTACAATGGTTGTTGTTTTTAACATAACTATGCACTAAATAAATTTTCTAAGGCTAAGATGTAGCACAATTTATGAATATATGTTGATGGATTGTTGTTAATTTTTGTTAAGCATATACTTTCTAAGTTTTATTATTGTGCTTAATACTTTTAGTTTTTTTGGATCTGAGAGTTGATTGTTCTAATGGACTAGGTTGAGATCTAGAGATAAAATCTAGTTAGTCTAAGTAATGAAACCATAGATTGAGCGGAAGATAGAGAGCGGAAGATAGAGATATGTAAACGCGATTTGTGTGAATGTAGTAAATTCCAAAAGGCTTAATGATGCCTTAAGACTAAGTTCAATTTAAAGATATCTTGGGTTGATAATAAAGGGTTAATTCGATAATTGTTCGAGAGACGGTTATTATAATTTCAAAGAATTTGGTATTTAGAAAAAGCTTAATGATGATAGCATTAATTGTCAATACATAAGAGTAAGAGCAATGCTAGACCAACAACATCTTCTCACAACTTTCCCTCACAATTCGTCACATGTCAGCTTTCTATTTGTCAACTACAATGATTTCACTTGATAAAATTGTAGTTGACAAATAGCAAGCTGACACATGGCAGATTGTGAGGGAAAGTTGTGAGAAGGTGTTGTTGGTCTAGCATTTTTGTAAGAGTAAATTGATGTGAAATCTATGCCATAGGTTTAGTCATATTGTTTTCTAATCAATGCGTTATTTGTAATAGTATTTATTCAGTTTTTAGTCTATTTTGAATTGTTAGTTTTAGTTTATTCATCTTATAAAGTTTAAGTTAATCAAATAGTAATAGTTGTAGTTTATTTTGGTAAGTGATAAAGGTAATTCTCTAGGGTTCGAAATCCGTTTACTCAAATTATATTGCTTGCATGATTTCGCATGCTTGTGAAAGACCTATCAGCGGTGATGAATAATTGGGAGATAAGGCAAGTTGATGTCAACAATGTCTTTCTCAATGGAAATCTCTCTAAAATGGTTTATATGGAATAACCACAAGGATTTGTAAGTGCTGATCATCCTGATTATGTATGCAAACTGAAAAAGGTCCTTTATGAACTCAAATAAGCCCTTAGGGCCATGTTTCAAAAGCTCAAGAAGGCTTTAGTTCAATGGGGTTTTTAAAATGCTAAATCAAACACCTCATTATTTGTTATTCACAAGCAATATCACCCTACAATTCTCTTGGTGTATGTCAATGGCATACTAATTATCGGAGGTGATTCTAAAAAATCATCTCAAAGGTGGTAGATCTTCTCAATAGTCAATTTTTGCGCTTAAGGATCTTGGATCATTTTCGTATTCCTTGGAATATAAACTAATAAGAACCAAAACGCCTTACATCTTTCACAATCAAAATACATTTTGGACATACTTAGACGTACTCAAATGGAAGACTGCAAGTCTTGCAATACTCCCATGGTTACTGGACACAAACTTGTCAAGGGTGACGGAACGACTTTCAGTAATGCAACTTTGTACGGAAGCATAGTTGGTGCTTTGCAATATGCAACATTGACAAGACCAGAAATTGCTTTTGCAGTCAATAAGTTAAGTCAGTTCATGCAAAAACTGACTAATGTTCACTAGCAAGGAGTCAAGAGGGTACTTATATATCTAAAGGGGATTCTTGATCATGGCTTGGAATTTAAAGCTAAAGGGGAAGTAAAGATGGAAGCCTTTATGGTTGTAGATTGAGCTTGTGACTATGGTGATAGAAGATCCTCATGAGAGTACTATGTTAAGCTTGAGAACAATGTAATTGCTTGGAGCTCTAAGAAACAAAATGGTGTCTCTAGATCTAGCACTAAAAATGAATACATGTCCTTGGCTCAAGTAGGATTAGAAATGGCATGAATTTCTTTATTGTTGAAAGAATTAAACTAGAACCAAAAGGCATTCCACTCATTTGGTGTTAGAGGTGGGAATTTTGGCCTAGGCCCAAAAAACTGGACCTAGGGCCGGTCCTATAAGGCCCAGGCTCAAGGAGGAGGGGCCGATCCTAAGGCTAGTCCAGGCCCAAACTATCTTCCCCAATTGCATTTAAACCCCTGAAAAATATCCATAACCCTCTATTTTATATGAAATTGACAATAAATATAGGGGGTTAAAATAAAATTTTATGAAAAAAAATTAAAAGATTGGACTCTTGCCTCAGTAACTCATAACTCTCATTCTCTCTACTCCAATTCTCAAACTCTTTTCAATTTATATTATATTTATTCATCTATTATTCATATTATTATTTATATTATTCAATTTCATTCATTTTTCAGTTTTATCAATTATTCATATTATTATTTGATTTCTTCCATTTGATTTATTTGTTATTTTATCATAAATTCATAATGGATTCCCCAAATTATGCATTCAGAGGATCATCATCCCCAAATGAGTATTATGTTCCAGTTCCTCCATCCACTGAAGAAAATGAAGGGTTCAATCAATTTTCACCCTTTCCAGACGCAACAATTACACAACCAAAAATGGTTGAGACTGGTCCAACCAAACACAAGTGAGCTGCGACAGCACGACAAGACCGTCAAAGAGGGCTGTGTTCGGAGCATGGAAATTCTTCACCAAATCAAAATCGGAAAGGCCAAATGGGTAGGGGGAAAACATGTGCAAGGTATGTAATTTTTGTCTAACCATTATTGGCGTTGAGCACGGGACTTCGACGATGCGACAACACTTGGAGAAGAAGCACCCCTTATATATGCAATCTGGTTCAACTTCAATCGGGTAAGCAAATACAAACTCAACTTAATTTTAATCCACAATCCTCAACTCTCTTAAACTGGCAATACAATGCACTTCATGCACGAGAGAAAATAGTAAAATACATAGTAGCTACAAACTCTCCTCTTTCTTTATCTGAAAATCCTTTTTTAGTTGATATGATTAAAACTACTTTTTGTCCACAACATAGCTCTGTTAGTAAAGGTACAAGTAGAAGGGACATACAAAAACTTTATACTAAAATAAGAGATCAACTTAAAAAAGAATTTGAAAATTTTCGGAATATATTTATTGCACTTACTTTAGTCATATGGGCTACTAGATCAAGAACATATTTTTTGAGTGTCACTTGGCGTTTACAACAAAAATTGATAGGTTTTAAACCATTATATGCTAAACATAGTGCTGAGACTATTCATTTACAATTATTGAAGTTTTGCAAGATTATTTATTAACAGAGAGAGTTGTGGTGCTAACGTTTGATAATGCAGCTGTTAACATCGCGATAATTTCTTTATTTGAAAAAAGATTGGATCCACTTGGTAAAGGAAATTTTTTTCACCAGAGATGTGCTTACCACATCATATATTTGATTGTTAAAGCAGGTTTAAAAGCTATACATGAGAGGATTGAAAGGGTACGCACAACTATTGGATTCATCCCTGGTAGCAATATAAAATGGAATGAGTACGTAAAATATTGTCGCCTAGAGGAGCCGTTGGTTCGACCAAAGAATTTATGTTGTGACATGCCTGTCCGTTGGAACTCCACTTACTTGATGTTGCAAAAAGCTATGCCAACTGCAACACAAATTATAGAGTTCGTCAACCGAAAGAACTATTCGAACGAAGTCGTCAATGATTCAAATTGGATGGTTTGTAGTCTTTTTCATTCATTTCTTAAAGTTTTTTATGATTCCACTAATACATTAAGTGGTATTTATTATCCTACTTTTAATTTAGTGTTAGATATTTTACTTCAAATTTCTAAAACTTTTAGATATAATCCAGATGTAATGGATATTGTTTCAGACATGGAAGCAAAATACTAGAAATATTAGTTAGATATTCCATTCTTATATGGGTCTCATTGTAGATCCTAGGTTTAAATTAAACATATTTAATTATTTGTTTACTGAGATAGGCTAGCATTTAGGACACGATTATAGTTCTTATTTGATAGAATTTAATAGAAAATCGGAAAGCCTTTTTCCTTTATATTAGAATAGGTACAATGGAACATCTAGCAAAGACGACCAGTAGGAAGCTGATGAAGACATTTATCAACAAGGATCGAGCATGTGGACGTGTATGGAACTGAGTAGCGGTGGTGGTGGAAGTAGCAACTCCAACTCATATACATATGGACCAAATGAGCTGCAGTGGTATCTACAAATAAACATGTCCTACATGACCAAGAAGGAGAAACGCCAGATGGATCTGCTTCAACGGTGGAACCGAAATGCAAGTCGATTCCCCATTGTAGCCCAAATGGCACGTGACATTTTATGTGTGCCAGTTTCCACAATTGCATCCGAGTCAACATCCTCAATTAGTGGCAGCATTATTGAAGAGAGAAGATGCTCTTTAACCAATGAGATGGTTGAAGTCATAACATGTTTACGAGATTAGACTCATGTAGACATAAGACTACACCAGCACTCTGAAGATCCTGAACTACTCAACCTCTTCAAAAACACAGATTTGGACGATGTAAATTAATAATTTAATAAAAAAATTTATTCAATTGATTATTTGTTTAAGTTTAAATTAAATTTTTGCATTGTGAAGTAAGAATATTATATTTATGTTTAAATTAAATTATCTCTTTAAATTAAAACCATATAAAATTTATAACAAATTAATCATCCATTTATATTTATTTAATTGTTTAAGTTCAAATTAAATTTTCAAAGCTAAAATTAAATTATCTCTTTAAATTAAAACCATCATAACCATTCATTTATATTTATTTACTAATTAATTAAAAAAATTTACAAATACCCTTAAAAATTACATAAACCCCCTTACATAATTTTTAATTTAACCCATAAATATATAAAAAAAAATTAAGGGGGTAAAATAAATTTTCTAGGCCCATAAGACCGGTCTTAGTCTTATAGGCCCATGGTCGGTCCTAAGACCGGTCCGAGCCTTGAGATTTTTCATGGGCCCAAGACCAGTCCTAGCCAAATTGGGCTCGGACCCTCAAGGACCGACCCTATTGGGCCCAGATCTAGAACCGATTGGGCCTGGGCCTTGCCCACCTCTATTTAGTGTGACAATGTAAGTGCAACCTCTCTAGCTTTAAATTTCATTCTACATGGAATAACCAAACATATAGAAATTGATGTACACTTTATTAAAGAAATGGTTGCAAATGGACAAGTGAGAATTCAATAATACTATCAAAGGATCAAATTGCTGCCATATTTATGACACGAAGCCTCTCACTACTATGAAGTTTGAAATTTTAAAGAACCAACTCAATATCATTCCATGACAATTGAGTTTGAGGGGGTGTGTGAAAGAAAAATGAAATGAGCAGTGGCAACTTCGGTGGATTAAAGCCAAAATTCCTTGATAACTTGGCTGCTGACAAGGCAAGTCACTCAACAAGTGTGACAAGGCTATACAACTCACAAAAAGAAAACAAAACTAGTTATTCTTGTATTATATATAGCTGGGGTAGTGGACCTTTGCTTTGTATATAAACGCTGCTCTACTGAATAAAGTTGAAGTTGTGATTTTCATTTCTTTTGCTTTTTGATATTTCATTCTTGCTTAGTCTATCTGTTGGTCCTTAATTACTCTATCCAAAAAAAAAAAAAAAAAGAAATTCACTCATAATGAGTGGAATGTTTTTGTTGCCTGTAGATATTCTAGGGATGAAATTTAACTGCGAAATTAGAGCATTGAAGAAAATTCGGAAAAGTTTGAAGGGATTATTCGGAAGAGGAAGATTGAAGTTGTGGAGCAGAGTAAGGCAGAATGTTCATTGAAAGACTTGTTGTCGATGTTGTTATTAGAGAGATTATACAAGGATGAAGATGAGGAAGTGATTGAATTTGAATATATTTTTGCTAACACAATATTAGGGTTCACGGTTGTTGCATATGAAAATACAAGCACAACAATTGTTTGCATTGTAAAGTATCTAGCATAATTACCTGAAGTGTATGAAGAAGTCTTTAGAGGTTTGTTAAAAGGCCCTTTTCGTTTATGAAATCATTTTTGTTAAACTCTGAAGATGGCTAATATTCCTAGAGGGGGGTGAATAGGAGTCTATAAAAATAAATCCGGAATTAAAACTTTCACCAACACCAATGAATAACAATGAGTTTAACTAATCAATGTTTAATAAATAAACTCAACAAGCAATGAACAACAATGTTAATGATCAACATATATAAACAATGGAGAGCAATGAATGAGAATGATATTAAACAATGTGGGTAAGCAATATTAAGCAATAAATGAGAGAGTTATAAGTATGAGCAATAAATAAGAGCAAGTGATAATGATGAACAGTGAGGAGTCATAATGATGAGCAATAATGGTGAGCAAGCAATAAATATTCAAGGAATAATAAATGAGTTAAGGGAAGAGAGATGCTCAAAGATTTATAGTGGTTTGGAGCTGTATCCATAAGTCTCCTACATCCACTTCTTCAAGACAACCTCCTTGAAGTTCCACTAGAATCGAATTGTGCCAATACAATAGTTTACAAGGATTTCTCCTTTAGTTGATTAGGATTTTGCCACTACTTTACAAGGATTTCGCCTCTAGTTGATCAGGATTTTGCCACTAGTTTTACAGGATTTCGTCCTTAAAGGTTGATACAAAGGTTTGTGAAGGATTGCCTCTAAGTAAGGCTGATACACTCGATGTTTTACAAGGTTTCTCTCTCTAAAGATGGAAGATTAAGTACAAAGAGAGTGAGGGAAGATCAATGTTGAACTATGAGTGTTGCAATAGATTTTTCGTGCTTTTCTCCTCTTACTTCCTTCTTTAAAGTGTGCTTTTATACTTTGATTTGAAGATATAGCTGTTTATAGATGTTGCGTCATTTAATGCACAGCAAAACCTAGTGGAATGGTCGTTCTAGACACCAACGATCATAAAATTTGAAATCTAGAGTTCGAAACTATCACCCCACCACCGCGCATGGCCGTTCCACCATCACGCATGGTTGTACCATTTGGTTCTTCACAATCCATAAAATTCCAGAAGTATGAACGAGTTCCTAGAACGATGTTGTTCTGTTTGGAAAAGGCGTTCTATCATGATTTTGGCTGATTTGGGAAGTGATAAACATGAAGTTTTAGCCCTTTGAATTATGTTTCTAAAGCCACAAGAATCATGTAATTTTGATAATGGTAGCAAACGTTATATGCGAAATACCAAAGAGCTATTCTAGATCTTAATTCTGCTAGACCTTCAACTTGTGTTGTGATTTCCTCCTTGATTCCGACTTATCTGGGAAAAGTTATGGACATAAAAGTTTTGGCCCTATGAATTAGCTTTCCAAATCCACCAGCATCACACTATTATGATCTCTCTAGCCAAAGTTATCTCTAAAATACCGAACAATGGTTCTGGATGTTGATTCTACCAAACTGTAAGTTTGTATCTTGATTTTCTCCTTGATAATGGCCAATTTGGGTGAACTGATTTTCATATATATTTTAGGTATTTGAGTTAGCTTTCCAACGCCACAATAATCACCTTGATTTGAAGCTCTCTAGCCAAAGATATATTCAAAATACCGAAGAGTGTTCCAGAGGATAATTCTGAGATTAAAACTTGCATTTTCATTTTTGGTCATGATTTGTGCCATGCCTTAGGGTTTTGTTAATCCTTATACAATTATTTTTGCTTGCTTTGGCACATCAAAACACAAAAGGGTCCAACAATTTTCTGTTTTTCATTTTTTCTTTTCTGTAAAATATGTGATAAATGTGCAAATATAAATTTTCTGTTTTTATTTTTCCAAAACACATAATTTAGTAGGTATGGGAGATAAAAATTCCAATATAAAATTCAAAAAATTTTCATTTTCTCTTCATCTTCTCTCTCCTTTAGGGAATAAAAAAAATGAAATATTTGAAATAAGTTCTTAGAGACAAACAGAATAAGATGATAATTAACAGGATTTTATTGATAGTTTAGGTGATAAATTTCTTGTTTTTCATTATTTTCTTTGTGTTTTTAGACAAATATATCAAACATGTCTTGATTTTTATATTTACCAATAATTTTCAATATTTTAAAGAAACAAATAACAACATCACTAATTTTATTATGGGTATATGCATGCAAATTAAGATAGCAAATTTGAAATGGCCGAGAGAACTTCTGAGTTTCGGGGACATAAATAAGATGAGGTACTCTTGGAATGTTGCAAGTGAAGTGTTGAGATTGCAACCATCATTTTCAGGATTGTTCAGAGGAGCTATTACTGACTTCAACTATAATGGATTTCTAATTCTCAAGGTAATCTACATTGCATTTGTATTTTTAATTTGAAGCTCATATCATCTCCTATAGACGTCTTGATTTTTCTAAAAAAATTTAATCCGTATATGTCATATGAATTATATATTTTCCTTGATGCTTTGACAGGTACATCTGGCTATGCATGCCACACAATAAAAGCTCAAAATATTTTCCAGAGCCATAAAATTTTGAGTTTTGACCCCTTAAGGTTTGAGGGAAATAAGCAAGTTCAATTTTTATATGGTTCCATTTGGAGGATGCCCTCACGCATGTCCTGGAAAAGAGCATGCTAAATTACAAATACTTGTTTTCATGCATAATTTAGAAAGAAAATTTAGGTGGGAGAAACTAATTCCGGATGCACCTTTGATAAGAGACTCCATTTTAGGCTTTGGCCCCAGCCAAAGGGCTTCCGATTAGCCTTTATCCCATCCCCACCGATTGCTCCTGAGTTAGCATATTAAACAAAATTATGAAATAATTAATATGTATCTCTCAATTATTTTGCAAGTTTGCTTTTAAGTATTTCCCACTCGTTTTCCATGAAACTTGTTTTCCGAGAGATCAATATTTAATATATTACATATCTATTATTCTTTTTATCACCATTCTTACAACTAACATGTTTATATTCTGTAATATAATTTAATAAAAATGAAAAAAATTCACCTTTGATTGTCAAACCGTTGCTTGCCACCATTGCTAGAGTACATCCAACAACACCATCTACATGGGATTGAGTAAACTATGTCGATCTACTCACTCGTCAAACTTCGATGGAAAAATGTCTATATTGATTGTGAGAGTCGGTCAAAGTTTTCCTTGACCTAGCTAACCATCAGTGCAAAAGGTGCAGGAGGAGTGAGTCATCCCTATTAGCAACCAAGAAAAATTGTACTTAGGATTTCTTGAGCAATATACCCAAAAATCCAAATTCAAACACTCAACCATCGAAAAGTAGTTAACAACCGAAACTTTGATCGACCATCTTCTATGAACAAACGTTATATTGTTTGATAATGATTGACAAATGGTTTTGCTAAAAGAGCTCCAAAGGAGGTGATTGATGGGCGGCAATGTTTTATTTGTAAGTTTTATGTTAAATTTAATTTAATAAAATAATGATTTTTTTTAATTAATGGTTTAAAAATTAAGATGATGGATAAATGAATTACTCCATTCCACGCCAAATTCATTATAAATCAATAGGTTTATATAATATTTACTCAATTTCTTTTGGGATGGTTTTGTTGAGCTTGGGTTTCCTCATGTGGAGGATGACCCAAAAATAGAAGAAAGAAAAAAAATGAAAAAATAAAATGCAGCAGCTTTATTCATTTTTTTGAGTGGGTGAATAGTGGGAAAAATAGGGCATTGTTCATTGATTTAAAATTTGTAGAAGTGAGAAAGAGGCAGTCACACTAGGTTATTTCAGTGACGATCCAACGATGAATCTTGCTCCGTTTTTGCTCAAATTTCAGAGCGTTGTTGTTGACAGCAAGATATTCACATCCAACGGTCAGTTTTGTGATAACCACCTTTTTTTGTGGAGTTTTGTCTCTTGAAAGACAGTCAAATCAAAGAGTTGAGTTGTAGAAATTTTTAGTTTGTTGGTCTTTCAACCTGACGATCGGAAGGTCATCTCTAGTCTGATCAATCTGATTTTTGGTCAGAATGTAGAGGACGTTTGGCTCTTCATTCTCAATTGTTGGTTTTCGATTTTAACAGTTGAGTTTAGAGTTATATAGCCCTGCATTTCGAGTGCTTTGCTAGTGATTTTACTCTTATCTTTTCGTAACTCTTTTGTGTATTTCACTTTGTTAGAGATGTGATAAATCTCTAAATTTTGTGTGGAATATTATTGGTGATTGTGACTGTTGTAAACATTTTTTTACTATAGTGGATTTAAGTGGATCATTCGATCTCGTGGTTTTTAATCTCTTCACATCGAAGAAGTTTTTCCACGTAAAATTGTTTGTATCTCTTGTGAATTTGATTGTTGTTTCAGAAATATTTGCTCAAGGTTTTGCTCCTCATAGATTCATTCAAGTAGGAAATATTTTGTTAGTGCATTATTTCCTTTCAAAGTGGTATCAAAGTGAGGCTGTAGATTATTTGAATGATGGAGACTAATTTGAGTAAAATGGTTTGTTTGAATGGAACAAATTATCATAAATGGAGAGGGAAAATGAAAGGTCTTCTATTTTTGAAAAGGCTACAATTGTCAGTGTCGGTGCCAGTGTTGGCTTCGGAAAAACCCGATTCTAAAAGTGACAAAGAATGGGAGTTTGAGCACGAACAAGTGTGTGGCTATATTAGGCAATGGGTAGAAGACAATTGTGAATCATATTGCTAATGAGACTCACGCTAGGACTTTATGGTATAAACTTGAGACCTTGTATGCTTCAAAAACAGGAAATAAAAAACTGTTCCTGCTTAAACAAGCTATGAATTTGAGATACAAGGAAAGAAGTTCTATTTTGGATCACTTGAATGAATTCCAAGGTTGCTTTGATCAATTGTCTAATATGGGTGTAAAGTTTGATGAGAATATTCAGGGACTTTGGTTGTTTAATACTCTGCTTGACTCTTGGGAAAATTTTCGTGTATCCTTGACAAATTTTGCTCCTAATGGTATTGTGACCATGGAATATGTCAAGAGTGGTGTTCTAAATGAGGAAGTCCGACGGAAAACTCAAGGTTCTTCATCATCACATTCAAAGGTCCTAGTCACTAGGAAAATGGGAAGAAGCAAGAGTAAAGGTCAAAGGCAAAATGGTAGAGGTAAAAGTAGGAGTAATTCAAGGTCAAAGTACAAGAATCTTGAAAGTCAGTACTGTGGTAAAACTGGGCATATCAAGAAATATTGCTACAAATGGAAAGGGGAGAAAAAACCTGAAAATAGCAAGTAGGAGAAAAATGATGATGGCAAGCATAATGATCAAGTTGCTACCATTACTTCTGAAGATTTCTTCATTCTCTATAATGAGGATGTTGTAAATGTTGCAAGCCAATAGACCAGTTGGGTAATTGATAGTGGTGCTTCTATTCATGCTACATCTAGAAAAGATCTTTTTACTTCTTATGCTACAGGCGACTTTGGGACAATAAAGATGAGCAATGTTGGTCTAGCAAAGGTCATTGGTATTGGAGATGTGTGTTTGGAAATGGATAATGGTAATAGTCTACTACTCAGAGATGTGAACCACATTCCTGACATTCATCTGAATTTGATTTCTATGGGCAGACTTGATGATAAGGGTTATTGTAACACTTTTAGTGATGGTCAGTGGAAACTCACTAGGGGTGTCATGGTTGTGGCTCAAGGCAAGAAGCTTTCTACTTTATACATATTACAAGAAAGACTTTCCAAAGGCATTATTAATACAATGAAGGATGACTTTACAGTAGGCTTGTGGCATAAGAGACTTGCCCACATGAGTGAAAAAGGCTTGGCAATATTGGCTAAGAAGAATCTTCTCTTTGGAATGAAAAGTGAAAATTTGAAAAGATATATTCATTGCTTGGCAGGAAAACAAAATAAAGTGTCCTTTAAGAGTTCCTCTCCTTCAAGAACACAAGGTATTATTGATTTGGTGCATTCCAATGCTTGTGGACCTATGAAGACGAAAACACTTGATAACGCTTCTTACTTTGTGACCTTCATAGATGATTATTCAAGAAAGTAGTGGGTTTATACATTGAAAACAAAAGATCAAGTGTTGGATGTGTTTAAACAATTTCAGGCTTTGGTTAAGAGACAAACTAGGAAGAAATTGAAGTGCATTAGAACAGATAATGATGGAGAGTATTTAGGTCCATTTGATGAATATTGTAGACAACAGGGTGTTCGACATCAAAAGGCACCACCCAAGACTCCACAGTTGAATGGGTTAGCTGAAAGGATGAATTAAACACTAGTTGAGAGGGTGAGATGCTTGCTTTCACATGCGTAGTTGCCAGGATCCTTTTGGGGTGAAGCTTTGAATACAGATGTACATGTTCTTAATCTCACACCTTGTGTTCCTCTTCAGTCTGATGTACCAGAGAGAGTTTGGAGTGACAAAGATGTTTCTTATGATCACTTACATGTTTTTGGATGTAAAGCATTTGTTCATATTCCCAGAGATGAGAGGTCTAAGCTTGATATGAAGACTCGACAGTGCATCTTTATAGGTTATGGTCTAGATGAATTTGGCTATAGGTTGTATGATCCAGTTGAGAAGAAACTAGTAAGAAGTCGTGATGTTGTGTTTATAGAAGATCAAACTATACAAGATGTTGAAAAAGTAGAGAAAGTAGTGTCTCAGTATAATGATGGTTTAATTGACAGATTTAGATGATCTTTCACAGATTTGCCAACAAATGTTGAACATGATGTTCAAGATGACCAACAAGATTTAGATGATGCAAATGCTCCTATACATGTTAAGACAGGTTATCAGACTACTGATCAGCTTCCAGAACCAAAGATTCCACTTAAGAGGTCTATTAGAGATCGACATCCTTCCACATGGTATTCTGCAAATGAGTATGTATTATTGACTGACGGGGGAGAGCCTTAATGTTATGCAGAAGCAATGACAAAAACAAGGCAAATTGGGTTGATGCCATGGAAGATGAGATGCAGTTATTACATGACAATCACACCTTTGAGTTGGTAAAGTTGCCTAAGGGTAAGAGAGTTTTAGAAAACAAGTGGGTCTACAAGGTGAAGCAAGAAGAACATACTTCACAACCACGGTACAAAGCTATATTAGTTGTCAAGGGATTCAGTCAGAGAAAATGCATTGACTTTGATGAGATTTTCTCTCCTGTTGTGAAATTATCTTCTATACGTGTGGTTTTAGACTTAGCGGCTAGCTTGGAATTAGAGGTTGAGTAGATGGATGTGAAAACTGCCTTTCTTCACGGTTATTTGGAGGAAGAAATTTACATGGAACAGCCAAAAGGTTTCCAAGTTAAAGGAAAAGAAGATTATGTCTGTTGTTTAAAGAAAAGCCTCTACGGTATGAAGCAAGTACCCAAACAATGGTATAAGAAGTTCGAGTAAGTTATGGGGGAGCATGATTATAAGAAGACTAATTCTGCTCATTGTGTATTTGTGTAGAAATTCTCTGATGATGATTTTATTATTTTATTGCTCTCTGTTGATGACATGTTGATAGTTGGCAAGAATTCTTCTAAGATTGATGATTTGAAGAAGCAGTTGAGTAAGTCAGTTGCTATGAAGGATTTAGGGCCAGCAAAGCAAATTCTTGGCATTTGAATTTGTTGAGACAAAAAAGATAAGAAATTGTATATGTCACAGGAGCGGTATATTGAAAAAGAGTTTGAAAGGTTCAACATGGGTAAGGCCAAAGCAGTGAGTTCTCCTTTAGCTACTCATTTCAAGCTAAATGCAAAGCAAAGTCCATCTACAGATATTCAAAAGGAGGAAATGGAAAGAGTCTTTTACGCTTCAGCTGTAGGAAGCTTGATGTATGCAATGGTGTGTATGAGACCTGATATAGCTTATTCAATTGGGACTGTTAGCAGATTTTTGTCAAATCTAGGGAAAGAGCATTGGGATGCAGTGAAGTGGATTATGAGGTATCCACGAGGCACTTCCAAGTTAAAACTTTGTTTTGGAAGTGATAAACCAGTTTTGGTTGGCTCCACAGATGCTGACATGGTCAGAGACATGGATTCTCGTAAGTTTACTTTTGGTTATTTTATTACTTTTGTTGGTGAAGCTGTTTCTTGGCAATCGAGATTGCAAACGTGTGTTGCACTTTCTACGATAGAAGCATAATTTATTGCTATAACAGAAGCTTGCAAGGAGTTGCTATGGATCAAGAAGTTCATGAGAGAGCTTGGTTTTAAACAACAACGGTATGTTTTGTTTTGTGACAACCAAAGTGCTATTTATCTTGTGAATAATTCTACGTTCCATTCGAGATCTAAACATATTGATGTAAGGTATCATTGGATAAGAGATACTTTTCACGATGACCTATTTGAACTTGAGAAGATCCATACAGATGACAATGGCTTGGATATGTTGACAAAGGCTTTAGTAAGGGAGAAGCTTGAAGTTTGTCCAGCTATTGCCGGTATGATCCATTTCCCCACATAGTCGGGAAAGGGAGAGATTTGTTGGGCTTGGGTTTCCCTCATGTGGAGGATGGCCCAAACTAAAGCCCAAAAATAAAAGAAAGCAAAAAAAAAAAAAAAAATTGCAACAGCTTAATTCATTTTTTTGAGTGGGTGAATAGTGTGAAAAATAGGGCACTGTTCATTGATACAAAATATGTAGCAGTGAGAAAGAGACAGCCACACCAGGTTATTCCGACGACAATCCAACAGTGAATCTTGCTCTATTTTTGCTCAAATTTCAGAGCGTTGTTGTTAACGGCAAGATCTTCACATCCAACGGTCAGTTTTGTGATAACCATCTTTTTTTGTAGAGTTTTGCCTCTTGAGATACAGCCAAATCAAAGAGTTGAGTTGCAAAATTTTTCAGTCTGTTGGTCCTTATTCAACCTGACTATCGGAAGGTCATCTCTAGTCTGATCAACCTGATTTTTTGGTCAAAATGTAGAGGACGTTTGGCTCTTCAATCTGGACGGTTGGTTTTCGATTTTAATGGCTGAGTTTGGAGTTATACAGCTTGAATTTCGGGTGCTTTGCTAGTGATTTTACTCTTATCTTTTTGTAACCCTTTTGCGTATTTCATTTTGTTAGAGTTGTGTGGAATATTATTGGTGATTTGTGGCTGTTGCAAACACTTTTTTATTATAGTGGATTTAAGTGAATCATTTGATCCCGTGGTTTTTTAATCTCTTTACATCGAAGAGGTTTTTCTATGTAAAATTACTTGTGTCTCTTATGAATTTGATTGTTGTTTCAAGCATATTTGCTCACGGTTTTGCTCCTCAAAGATTCATTCAAGTAGGAAATATTTTGTTAGTGCATAACTTCCTTTTAGATTTCAACTCAACCCAAATCAAATAGAGCAGGTTCAGTTTTGTGACCTTTGTCTATATTTGAGAAATGACAAGGGGTTTATAATATTGTCTCCTTTCCATGCCAAACTTGAAATATGACCATCTATTAAAAACCAAAATTAGAAGGCCGACATCTATTCTTTGACAAGCATGTGGCTTCCACATGCCATGCCGCCTCCATTTCTACTTCATTCTTTTGTACTTTTAGTTTGAAATGACGCTTCCACCCACATATTATTCATTTGAGCAATACTACACCCATAATCTCTTTTCACAAATTTTTTCTTAAATTTTTTCTTACAACTTGTAATTGGTCAACTGTAATTTATCAAGTGGAACCTATTGCGAGCTGACCAATTACAAACTACCACATTAAGGTTGTGAAATAAAGTTTGTGAGTGTAACATTTTCCTATTAATTTTTATCCAGCTAATAATATACTAATATATTGTAAACCCAAAAAGTTAGGTCATCAAGTTGCATAAAAGACAAAGCTCATAACAGAGACTCTAATTTTTTTTTAATTTTTCTTAGAATAAATTGTTCACAAGAATTGCGTACAAGAGCAAGATACATAATCTTGTATTAAATTCAACAAATATAATTATATATATATATTAAAAATATAATAAATATCAATTTCATGAGACCCACCTAATCATCAAGTATCACATACATTCATGAATATGTCCTAAATGTTTTATTCTTTTACGTTTTATACAAAAAGAAATAACAAACTAAAACCCCAATAAAATATACCCATAAAATAATTTATATTGACCTTTATTTTAAAAAATATATATATTGAAAAAATAGAAAAGATGCCACTTACATCTTATTCCAAAATTGGTTTAAAACTTTTTTATGAAATTCTAAAGATCAGTCATATACCCTTTTTCCAAATCTTCATAAATCTAGAAGATATGCCTAATAAAAAGAAGAATTTAATGCTTTATATACAAACTTAAAAGAGATCACTAATAAAAAGATATACCTGAAAAAAGTAAAAGAATATAAAGTCTTATTCGCGTACCAATTCATTTAATTAATAGAATTAAATGTACAAATAATTTTGATACTGTTATGCCTAAAAAAAATCAGGGCTGGCATAAGCTTACATCAACGAGCATCAATCAGAGTTCAGGAGGACTTTGTATCACCCAGAATCTGCCACGTTGCCCAACCTAACAGGCTCAAGTTTTGTCTATAAATGAATTTGGTTCGCACACCTATCCAAACCCCATATAATTTAAGGATATCTCCTAATTATCAATCAATGAGATATAAGGAAGGACTTGCATGACACCTTCCCACTTGTAGACTTGTAACCATTACCTTAAATTCAGCGGTTATAAATAAAGAACTCCCCCTCACAAAATTGGGATGAGAGTTCTTTGAATTCAACAAAGCAAATAGCACAAACAACCCACGGGAAAGAGACTGGCTTAATATTCTCTATGAATACCAAGCTCTTGTAATTTTGTTCGCCCTTCGCGACCTCTTGTAAACTTGGCTAATCACCAAAAACCTTTATATAAAAGAAAACAGTGGATGTAGAAATCGTTTTAAGCATTCGAACCACTATAAAAATTCTCACTGTCTCCTTTAAATTAAGTCTTTGCATGCTATTGTGACCTTTAACCAAATATCACACATCTAATCACATGTAATTTTTAAGACTATCTTAACACTTTGCACATGTGAAGTCGTTGATGTCAAAATCATGCATCAACAGATACTAATTTATGAGGCCTTTTAATAATTGTCTGTTCACCCAATCGATTTTCAAGGAAATACATATAAGATATTTTTAGAGAATTTAAAAGGCATAATGAACTTATCGTTTTATTTGTGTTCAACTTCGATACAAATAAGACACTGCCATATGGATAAGAGTATGTTTAGTTTGGCTTATCTTATAACCGAAAGGGTTCATTTAAAGTTAGAGTAATGCTACAGCCACCGACGGTAGTGCACCGAATTTGTGCACCTAATGACGTAGCAAAATCCTGACCGTTGATTATTTTTAACTTAATATTAATTAACGATCAGGATTTTATCACGTCATTTGGTGCACTACCATCGGTGGCTGTATTATTTTCCTTAAAGTTATAAGCGATTTTCAAATCTTTTTCCTTTATTTGATTGCATTCAAAAGAGTTTATAGGTTTTAAAATAAACTATTTTTACCTCTTGTGAAAGAAGTTCGAAATTTGAGCTTTTTTCGTAAGCTCCTCTTTTTAAGCCTATTTAAAGTTTTGAAATTTCAAAAGTATCATTATTATATTTTATAAATTGGACTTAATTTATTCTTGTATACTAAAAAACCTTTTTTTTGTAAATTAACACTAGAAAACTCTTTTATATTTTCCTAACTAAGTTGCTAACAACTTTTTCATAAAAAGATATATTTTCATAAGTTGTACTCCAATAAACTCTTCTTTTATAAAGTTTACTCCAATAAACGGTAGCATACAAACCCTAATATAATAAGAAAAATTATTGTAATTCTTTTATACTGTACCAATCAAGCAAGTCTTTTAGTTAAACAGACGCGATACACATGTTCTTATACTAATTAGAGATAAAAATAGTTTAACACGCACAACCCTGTATTAATTAGACAAAGATATTAAGACATCATATATACATAAAAATGAATTTACTAATACAATACACAATTGTCATGTCTTCTACTATACTAACTAGGCAAGATTTTTATACAAATAAATTTGATATACTATGCTAATTGGATAAATACAGAAATAACATGACATACGTCCTAGTACCAATTAAACAATGACATTAATACATCATGTATACATATAACTAAACTTACTAATCAATACATAATTATTATTATTCTTCGATTGTACTAATTAGACAAGTCTTTTTTTATGAATAAACATGATACATATGCCCTTACACTAATTAGATGAAGATACAAATAAAGTGACACATATATCCTTATACTAACTAACAAATATATTAATGTTCCAGACATGCATAAAATTTGATTTACTAATTTAATGCATAATTTTCATGATTTCGCAACTATACTAATCAGGCAAGTCTTCAATGGGAATAAAAGTGATACCCACATCTTTATACTAATTAGACAAGATACGAATAACAACACACGTCTTTACACTAATTAGATAAAGATATAAATAACGTGACACACTAACCAGATAAATGTACAAATAACGTGGCACATGTCTTTATATTAATTAAAGAAATTATAAACTATTTATCCATAAAAATGAATTTACTAATTCAATACATAAATGCTGTGATTCTTCTACTATAATAATCAGGCAAGTTTTCAATACGAATAAATGTACAACACATATACTTTTACTACTTAAACAAATATACAAATAATTTGACACACATCTTTATTCTAATTAGATAAAAATACCAATAATGTGACATGTGTCTTTATACTAATTAAAAAAAATATATATACATTATTTATACATGAAAATGAATTTACTAATTCAACATTATTGTTTTGATTCTTCTAGCTAATCAAGCAAATCTTTCATACGATTAAACATGATACACACATTCTTATACCAATTAGACAAAGATACAAATAATGTGATATATATATATGAATAAAATGATATACATGTCTTAATATTGATGAGACAAACATACGAATAACGTGACATACAAATTTTTATCCTAATTAGAAAAAGATACTAATAACGTGATACAATTCGTTTCTCACCTATAAAAATAAAATAAAATTGTATTTTAATCAAAATAGTAAATAATTTTTTAATTTTTCTATAAAATAAGAGCTCAAAACAGTAGGCCTTTTCACCTTGATAGCAAAATTGTTGGGACTTGGGAGTGTGACATGAAAAAATATGCCTAATTGGACCCACTAAGGATCCTCCCATACATTGAACCTGCTAAAGAAGCTGCTTATTTTCATTTATATATAAGCACTTTTCTTTATAAGTACTTAATAAATAAACAAAGCTCCCCCACATACAAACTACATATGTACATATACCCCTCTCTCTCTCTCTCTCTGTGTGTCCTCTTGTATAAAGCTCTGAAAGCTGATGTGTTTTATGTGATCTTAGGCCCTGGATTCTCGGGTTAAGTTTAGTGGAAGGCTGTCTTTGAGCTCTGCTGTGCCCTATGGGTTGATTTTTTGCAGATAAGTGGTTCTGCTTCTTTATTTGATGAGAAGTAAAGATTGGATTTTTAATTTTTGATTTTGGTTTTGACTGCTGGGTTTGTTTTTATTTGGTGATTTTGGAGGTGGGATTTTTGTGGGTATGTGTGTTTGGTATTTTAGTCTGTGAAATTTGTGGTTTTTATCTTGTTTGTTTGGTTTGATGTGATGAGATTATTGGGTTTTTTGTACAAGTATTTGTGGAAGTTAGTTTGATTTGTGGAAATGCCTTGGTAGTGAAAAACAAGAAGTGGGTGTGCTTGGTTTTGCGGTATTGTGTTGATGGAACGTAGATGAATTGTTTAAGAAGTTGATGTGATGAGATTATTGGGTTTTTTGTACAAGTATTTGTGGAAGTTAGTTTGATTTGTGGAAATGCTTTGGTAGTGAAAAACAAGAAGTGGGTGTGCTTGGTTTTGCGGTATTGTGTTGATGGAACGTAGATGAATTGTTTAAGAAGAAGCTAGAAATGCATGTGCACTAGGGTTTTTATTGGAAATGGATTCTTGGTTGTGATCTAATTAGACTGATTAATCAAACAATGGAAGGAAATTTATCACAAGGAGGCATGATTCCAGGTGGGGCCTCTTTTGGGGGTCTTGACTTGCAAGGATCAATGAGAGTTCATCATCAAGCTCAACATCATCCACACACCTTACACCAACATCACCATCCTATTCCTCACCAAGGGTCTTCGGTTCGTCCCTCGATTCAAGAGGGATTTCCTCTCACAATTGGGACCATGCAAAGTTGTGATCAAACAATATCAATGGCTGATTACAATAAAGGAGAAAGAGGAAAAAATTCGGTGAGTGATGATGAAGATCCGAGCTTTACTGAAGATGGTGGTGAAGGTCATAATGATGCAACTAAAGGGAAGAAAGGGTCACCCTGGCAGCGTGTAAAGTGGACTGATAAGATGGTTAGACTTTTGATTACTGCCGTGTCTTATATAGGTGAGGATACGGGCTTGGATTGTGGTGGTGGTGCTAGAAGGAAGTTTGCAGTTTTACAGAAAAAGGGTAAATGGAAATCGGTGTCAAAGGTCATGGCTGAGAGGGGTTTTAATGTCTCCCCTCAGCAATGTGAGGATAAGTTCAATGACCTCAATAAAAGGTATAAGAGGCTTAATGATATGCTTGGAAGAGGCACATCTTGCCAGGTTGTTGAGAATCCTCATCTGTTGGATGTCATAGACTACTTAAACGAGAAAGAGAAGGATGATGTTAGGAAAATATTAAACTCCAAACATCTATTTTATGAAGAGATGTGTTCTTACCATAATGGGAATAGATTACATTTGCCTCATGATCCTGCGTTGCAGCGTTCCCTGCAGTTGGCTCTTAGAAATAGAGATGACCATGAAAGTGATGATGTGAGGAGGCATCAACAAGATCCTGATGAAGATGATCAAGATATGGAGACTGATGATCATGATGAGTTTGAGGAGAATCATGTTTCACATGGGGATAGCAGGATGACATATGGTGTGCCAGGGAGCTCTTCTAAAAGGCTGAGACAAGGTCCTGGCCATGAAGATAGTTGTCTTGGGAATTCCACGAATCCTCATGAGTTCAACAAAAGCTCTTACACCCATCCACAAGTTGCACAAGCTGATATGAATCAAGTCTTACCTGAAAATATGAGAGCAGCTTGGCTACAGAAGCAGTGGATTGAATCTCGCACACTTCAGTTAGAAGAACAGAAGTTACAGATTCAAGTTGAAATGCTGGAACTGGAGAGACAACGATTCAAGTGGCAGAGGTTTAGCAAGAAAAGAGATCGTGAATTGGAAAAGTCGAAGATGGAAAATGAGAGGATGAAGCTTGAGAATGAACGCATGGCATTGGAGCTGAAGCAAAAGGAAATGAGTGCTGACTTCAATTAATTGACTGGTCATCACTCTTTGTTCATAGCAATTGTGGTAATTGCATGTGGTGCACTCATTTCTGATATTGGTAAGCTGCTGTTGATTTTAACTGGAGTATCACATATTGGATGGGGAAACCTGGTTGGAAATCTTCACTCTTCTTGCATATATTGTGTAGAAGTAGGATTGTGTCAATACCAATGGCTAGTTTTCATGTTTTTACCTTTAGTGAATTAGTATGCCTTTGGTTGAAGAATTTTGTGGTGAGAATCTTCTTGTTAGACATTTTATTTGGGTTAATAATCATTGTAAGTTTGGATTTTATGGTAGACTTTTCTTTGCTTTTTTTAATTAAATTGTGATATATACTTTCTTCGATATATTTATATTATCATATAATTTTAGTAGTTTATAAAAATTCTCTTGTTTTTACTCACTGTGCACATTTTATGATTTGAGATTTATTGTTCTGTGCTTTGTTTTATTTAGAGATTATACGGTATTTTGTTTATCGTGTATTCTTTTTCTAAGGCCTGGTCGGTTTATGGAGGGGCGATTTCTTGAAGATTTTCTACTCTATGACAGGTCTTTATCGCTTTCCATGTTTAAATTTTTTTCATTGAAGAGGTATTTTGTATTTACTGCTATATTCTGACATCTTTCTATGTGATTTGCCTAAGAAAATCTTCGCCTTTTGGTTTCCTTCCAGTTGATCCCTAAACATGTGTTCATTATGTAGCACTGCTACCTATAATACGAGTTTAATATTGTGATGGTACTTTAGATGTAGCAGATCATGAATGATGGCACACTGGGATGTTTTCAACATCTTGGGAATGCTAACTGAGGAGTTGTTACAGATGTAGTAAAGGTGAACATTTTACATCTTTGTCTTGCCAGTTAAGACCTTAGGTTATCTATATAAAATGAAACATGAAGAAGAAAACCTGATATTTCATGCCAAAAAAGGAAGTACAGAAAGTTAATGATAAACTTATACAAGCCTTTTGAAAACTTGCTATTTCGTTCCATGCTTACATAAGTTTGATGATTGTCATGCCATTGAAGATTTTTCTAGCCGGTATGCTGGATAATAATTAATAATTTTTTCAGAGTTTAGATAAAATTATTGGATTCTTTTTTATTGGTTTAAGCTTTTGGGATCAGTGTTTACTCAAAATAGCGTTATAGCTTATTTAACCAAAAGGTCTTCTTTTCGTATCCCTCTGTTCTATTAGTCAAATTATAACATTGAGCAGCTTGGATCTATATTTAGATCCTTTTGCGCAGTATGTGTTTTTGGGTTATGTAAGAATTGTGCTAAGTAATTTTGCCACGTATGTGAGCTAGTGTTTTACAGTTTAAATAGAATTGTTGGCCTTTTCCTTTAGGCTTAGGCTCTTTTTATTAAGGGTTAGCATAAACATTTAAAATGATAAAAGTATTCAGAGAGGGGAGATTGGAGAATGTGTTGGCTGATTAAGCTGCATATATGCAAGTATGATTGGAGCCATAGATAAGAATATGTGTGGAAGTTTTTTATATTAATCTGAAGAAAATAGGATGAAGGTAAAATAGAAAGAGTTAGCACTGTACCCCGATCAAAGCTCGGGCTACTGTCTGTTGAAGTCAAAAGGAGTGTTCTCTACATTTATCATATAACCTATGTAAATTTGAAGAGCAATAAACGCTGCAAGATTTGTGATGCAAGTTTAAGCTCAACTTCTCACTTTTCTCAGTTGTGTTGTGTATTCACACACATATATGTATGTCTCCTGTATAGTAATTTGAATTTCCTCTAATTCCGCTACTTGTTGGGAGGGTTCAGATTTACCCGTTGGGCCTGGTCTGGAATCTGCCAGACTGAAAATTGTTCTTCAACATAATGAATTGCCTACTGCTCTGGTAAGCAGTCTTTCTCATTTTATCAAGTCCTTGTAAGACAGTGTAAGTTGATCTTGTCCTCATCTCTATTTTAGAGAATGCTCCAACTTTTAAACAGCACGGCATGTATCCTTTCTCTTTCCAACATGCACAGACCCTCACATGTGCGAGTACAGTTACACATCAAAATACATTTATGATGTTTAGCTGGTCAGTCTGTTGCATATTTTTACAGCTATGCATGTAGTGTTTATCTTGTATCTGTGAAGTTTTTGGTTCATTTCTTTGAAGGATTATTAATATCTGGTAAATGATTTCGTACATCTTCTGGAAGCTACGCAAATAAATTGCATGCACTTGACATATTGGCTATCCTAATGAGCATATAGTGATTTCACAGTTCATTTAGTAGTGTCATCCAAAGTATATTGCTGCACGCATAGAGGAGCTGCTCTAGAGCCGAACTGGGTGGTTAACTTTTCGCACCTTTTTCCTTAGCCTTCAAACTGTTACATTTTGCAATTTGACGCTTGCATGTTTACTTTCGTAAATGAAGTTGTGTGTAATGGATTAAGGACACTAATTTAGAGGCTGTAGTGTATTTTAGCTTCAAAGGAGGCAAGATATTGAAAGAGAAAATAATCTCCTGAATATTAGATGTTCATGTAAACTATGCTTAGTGCTTATCCGTTGCAAGGCATGCACTCGATATTGCGATTCGTGGCTTATTTTCACCTGCTTCAGGTTGGTTTCTCGGTATATTACATATGTGTTGTGAGGGTAGGATCGGTGTTGGATGCATGATTTATGAAGCTGGTGAGTTCTCGTTCTCATATTCGTTCAAGAAGCTTTACGTGAATTAATGAGACAAAACATTCGTGTTCTTGTTGTAAATGTCCACCAGTAACCAGTTCTGCAGAGAGTTTGTGAAATTCTATTTGTTCTTCAACACCTGAAGAAGGAAATTAAGTTTTGATCAATATTCATGCTATTGCTTTCTCCTCTGATTTCTTGACAATTATCTTGAAACCGTGTTAACACTTACCATTCTGTTGTGCGCTTGTTGCCAGGGAAGCTTAAAAAATGAAAATCAGTTCCGATTTTCTTGGCATTATTTTAGCCAACGTTGACACTACAGGAGATCTGATCTACAAATTACAAAATGAAGTGAACATGTTTTCTATGCTGATTCTGTGTGGTGGAATCAATTTCTATGAATAGGGTCACACTGTAGTATAAAGTAGGGTTTGCTTTTGGGGTTTTTTGCAAGTCCTTTATGCAAAATGCGTCTACTTTTTTTTGCAAGTCCTTTATGCAAAATGCGTCTACTTACTTAAAAAGTAGGGAATCAACCCATATAATCTAAGGCAATATCACTTACAGTCCAATTTTGCAAATTTCTTCTTACAATCGCATTGTGACAGCTCGCAATGTATCATGTCTGTCCAATTGTGAGTTGCTAGGTCGGGTTGTGAGAAAGAGTTTATAAGATTAGATTGTGGGTCGATAAACTAAAGTTTAGCCTCATTCTTTGACGATCTGGGATGTAACATTCAATGTTTATAATTATAGTAAAGAAGATAAATAATGCGACAGTTGATTGATAACTGTTGTTTCCTATACATAGTGAACGCTTGTAGCAATTCAGACCGACCATTTGGTCCATTTCTGTTGTTACAAACTGCAAATAGTAGTAGTTATCAGGTCATTTCTTTATTGAAGATTCAAAATATCTTTGATCATTCAATTCAAATACATTCAAGTAGAACTTTAATGATGCTGACTGTGGAAATAATTTAAATCAAGTGAAAAGAAAAATAGAGCCTTTAAAACAACAAAAGATGGGTTGTGTTTGGAGTAAAAAGATAAAAAAAAGTTAAGGGGTGTGTGGAGCAAACGTTACAAGTTTTGGAAATGTAAGTAAACAGAGGAGGAAAAAGGCTTATCCTGTTAATCAAATGGTGTCTCAATCTCACATCAAGAGAAGTGGACATTAGTAAATTGACAAACGTTTAGAAATAGACGTGAGAGTGAGAGTGAAAGGGATTGAGAAAACAATGTGGGGTTCTTTTGTTACTACTCTCACTTTCTTCTCCCAATTTTTTAACTTGTTATTTCGGTCACTTGGGGACCTCCATCCCCACTCGCCTTCTCCTTCCCCATTTTTACCCTTTTTTTAGTGCTTGCTTTTTCCCTTCTAGGTCCCATCCTTACTCTTTTTCACTGTATGCTTTATTTAAAAAAAATTTAATATATTATTTTGCAAGAAAATTCTCACATGGAGAAGTCCTAATGTTTCGTAATTTTGGACGTCTATTGCTAATGACGGAAATACATTCAAAGAAAAAGGTTTCAGTTTTTTGTCTTTCATTTGCGCTCTTGTTGTCATTTTTTTTTTTTTTTTTAATCAATGTAGTGTCCAGTTCAATTTGCATGCGTTTCAACTAATTTTTCGAGGCCCCAAAAGTCTGACTAGATAATCCTTCAGTGACCACTCCTATTAAGACCCGAGGAGTCTGAAACTTAGGAATTGGGGATTTTTTTTTTTTTTTGTTCTTTGACTATTAGGCCACCCAATTGTGGTTTAGGGTTTGGAGAAAGCCTTTTGCTCTTCTTGTTACAATATAACTAACGAATTAACAACACATCAATTTTATTTTATTATTAATTGCCTAGTTGTATTATAACAAGATACACAATTGAGTTTCTCCTATAACATAAACTTTTGTAAAAGAAAATATGTTTAGTTTAATTCAATTATATTATACCCAAAGAGTTGATCTAACAATCAAGGAGATTTGTTCAATTCATTGAGTTTATGGGTTTAAACCTTGAGACCACTTATCACATAATAACTTACCTGGTCTTATAGGTTTGTAAGGTATTTATTGAACTCTGAAGATTAATTGAGGTACACGAAAACTGGTTCAAACACTCTGATTACCAAAAAAAAAAAAAAAAAAAAAATCGACCTCGCTAGATGCTTGGTATGGTGGGGTTACTTGTGCTAATCACCTTGCTAATTATAGCAATTTAACTATTATATAATTGGGGTAATGATGATTCATAATTAGGGTTTTCACCTTGCGGGCATTATTATGTGTATGCACATGGTTCCATGTTCAAATGATTTATACACAACTAGTTTAAGATCAAAGTATTTTTGCCATTAATTGCAGCTTAACTTTGGGAGGAGTAAAATATGTATTATTGGAATAAAATCTTGTCACATGGTTTGATTGCTTCCAACTTACTCTCACAATCACATATAGAATAATCTAAATCAAGTTGAACAAGCCACTACACAGAACCTTCTATTCATTTGCTAACATACTTTCAAATAGGATATGGGGTATTTAAAAATATTCGTTCATTTTAATGAATATAATTCTATCAGACGGACATATAGATGATATAATACAGTCCGATTTTGTTCCAAAAGTAGTCATAGTGACATTATTTTTGTTTTATAGGCAATCAAATGGGGTCACATCACATTCAAGTGATTGGCTAAATATGTATGCTTGGTGGGTCTTTGAGAATATGTAATATTCATGCCAACTCTCATATAATATTTTTTCTGGGGTTGTCTTTAAAAACCAGTAAAAAAAAAAGAACAAAAAAGAATCAACTTGGTGGGTTGCTTAGCTGGTGCCAGATAAATCTAAGGGTTAATCCACATGGTAGACAGAAGAAGATGTAAGCGTACATTCACATTCACAAATCACATGGCCACCATGTGAAGTTAATCTTTTGTCTTTCTTACAGTTTCTTATGTAACTTTTTTTTTCCAGTTAATCCTGTTCAAAAATTTAATAAAAGCCGACTACCTAGTTTCTCACTGTTTCTTATTTTATATTTATTCCATAAAAAAAAATATTTTGTTATAGCAACCAGAAAAAAAAATATATATAACATCTTGCATAATAGGGATATGAGAACTACCTCTGGGTAATCGAGCGATTTAATATGAATTTTTAGATGTATTACTCAAAAGGTTCGAGTCTTTCATCGGATGTTAATAAGGGTAGTCATTGAAGCTCTTACCCGATTTGATAGTTTTAAGGTGCTAGAGGATTAGTTGAGGTGCACATAAACTGAGCGTAGGATTCAATTTATCCACAAATAAATTTATGCAAAGAGATTCAATTTATAAAGTGTTTTAAGTAAAAAAATGCTCATGAGAAACCCGAAAACAAATTTGGGCAGATTTAGACTCAAAAGGGTTATTTTCTACTTGCTTGAATCCGAGATTTGACTAAAACAGAAAATGGTAGAAATTAAGGGCTTCTTTATGATTTTAGCTATCCTTGTTTTAATTTTTCTTTGTGAGTTATATTAATATATTTACATTTTCTATGCTTTGAAAATCTCCACTTAAGAATCTGAATAGTACAATTTTATTCAAAAGTTTTGAACATAGACTCATCTTAAATTCTTGGTGTTAATAATTAAGATAAAAAAAAAAATGTTGAAGAAAAATTATTTCTAAATGCAATAATTGAGTGGATATGAAAATCTTGATAGCTTTTATAATGTTATGATTAAGTAAAATTAAGGATTCTTGTTAATCTAATCTTAAGCATGTACTTAAATTGATCCATTGAGATCTCAATCTCAATCTCTCTCTAATGATGTGATAAAGCAAAAATTATATCAAAGTGTTCGAAGTTTAAACATTATGATTGCTTCATTATTTTTCAAAGCACCACCACTTTAATTAATTGAAAATCGATCTGAGTGTGTGTTTTTGTGGGTGGTTCTCCACGTTTTTGGCAACAAAAATATCAATTATTTTTTCATCTTCTAATTTAATATAAATAATTATATATATGCTGTTGTTGTTGTGAGAGGGGAGAAATAAGTGCTGTGCTTTCACATTTTGTAGTCAACTTTTCATATTTTACTTGCATAAAATCCTCTTCTCATCTCACCCACCATATCTCTTCTCTGTTAATAATAATTTATTATGACTTTCGGATGATTCATGCCTTCGTTTTAACTCTATTTTATTTCAGGATTAATTTTTAAACAATTCATTTTACCTATACCTATTAGCAGCCGGTGCTTAACTTCTAATATATTACTCATAGCATTTACATTATACATGCCAACTCTATATTTTTTCATCATTTCCTTCAAATACAAATTTTACTGCTTCTTACCTAACTCTATATGTTATTGTATATTATAAGTTTATCATCAACATTTTTTAAGTAAATAGAATTTTTTAAGACTTCAATTGAATCCATTATCATATAAAAGAGTGATAGAACTTGAGGTGGGTCTGACTCCTCACCTAACAAGGCCTTATTGAATGAAAGAATTATCCTCTTTTATAAACTAGTAGATTTGAGCGTGTAATGAAAGAGGATAACCAATAGGTTTGAGCGTGCAATGAGAGGATTATTCCCTCTTATAAACCAGTAGGTTTGAGCATGCTTAGTCGGTGTGGGACTTCAATACTCCCTCTTACGGTCAAGCTCATATGTTGGGTTATGCATATTGATGGAGGTAGTTGCTAGCTCTAACTCCTCACCCGCTAGTCAAACACTCAGCTCAACTGAACCTGCGTTCTGATACCATGATAAGATTTGAGGTGGATCTGACTCCTCACCCAATAAGATCTTGTTGAATGGGAGGATTATCCCCTCTTATAAACCAGTAGGTTTGAGCGTACTTAGTTGATGTGAAACTCCAACAAAGAGTTTATCATCGCATATTACAAATTTAAGATGTTGATACCAAAAAAAAAAAGGGTATCCTAATAATAAATACATATATAAGATTATTTATGATGTATGGTAGTGTTGAATATTACAAGTTTATCGTTACTGTTATGGTACTTAAATAAAGATTTTAATCGGATATAGTATTATATAATCATACTAATAATAAGGTTGAATATTATAGCATTTAGCGCTAATACTTTATTATTACCTTAACCAGACCTATTGATATATAAAAGAGTTTATCGTTGTATATTTAGATATCATCACGAAAAAACAACATTTTAAAACTGAATATTTAAGGTCACTTATAATATATTATTTTGTTAAATATTTGAAGTTTATCGTTAGATATTTAAACATATATTTTAATCAAACTCATTATTACATAATAACACTGATAATAAGGTTGACTATTGCACATATCATCATTATATATAGTATTAATCTATTATATAAAAAAATTTATTTATTTTTTGGGTATCAAGAGATGTTCCGATCAATTTATCCACATCTCAATTAGTCTTTTAAGGTTTTGAAGTTAACGGTCAAACAAATCTTTATTGGTTACCTCTTATTAGTAGTAATATGGATTCGAACTCAAAATCTTTTGAATAATACATTCAAGAGTCCTAAACCAACCATCAAACTACCTAGAAGTAAATAAGAATTTATTGTTAACAATATTACAAATTTTATGGTTTTTGTTATGATATTAAAACAAAAATTTGAGTGGAACCCATTATTATAAGAGAGAGAGAGTTACGGACGGTAGTTGTAGATGTAAATAATAGTGGGGATAGAAAGTGGGAAGAAAGCATCAATTTTATGTATCAAATTGTGTAGAGAAGTCGAACAAGGCATCTATTCCAATCCAGCTATTTTCATTACTCGTGACAGCGAAGCCACCATCAATTGTTATTTACATACAATTCTTACAACCTAATCCGTACGTTTTTTTTTTTAATTTTTTACTTTAACATTACATTACATTACACTCCTTTCAATAATTTAATTTTATACCATTTTTATACTTATGAACATTATCTTTAATTTATATTTTATTTGAGCAAAGAGTGATTCTCAAGTTTCTTTNGAGAGAGTTACGGACGGTAGTTGTAGATGTAAATAATAGTGGGGATAGAAAGTGGGAAGAAAGCATCAATTTTATGTATCAAATTGTGTAGAGAAGTCGAACAAGGCATCTATTCCAATCCAGCTATTTTCATTACTCATGACAGCGAAGCCACCATCAATTGTTATTTACATACAATTCTTACAACCTAATCCGTACGTTTTTTTTTTTAATTTTTTACTTTAACATTACATTACATTACACTCCTTTCAATAATTTAATTTTATACCATTTTTATACTTATGAACATTATCTTTAATTTATATTTTATTTGAGCAAAGAGTGATTCTCAAGTTTCTTTTTTTTTTTAAAGAGATTTAAAAACAGAAGAAGTTAAAATCAATGGTTTCTATTTTATTTTTAGTTTCAAAATATGTCAATATATTTTCTAAAAGCTCCTTTACATTTCGTCAAAGTTAGACATAGTTAGTTGATTAATTAAAAAACATTTGAATTCCTTAATTAGTTGATGAAATTAAGTAAACATTTGAATGTGTTTTTGTGAAACCAAAAGAAAATATGTATGAGCTACATCGGAATTGAATATTATTCATTTAACTGAATGTACAAAATATAAATCTGTATGAACTAGCTTTAAAATTGACAATATCTATTAAGTTGAAGCTTTAATTTAATGTGGTGGATCATTTTTTTGAACAAAGTTAGAAGCAAAATATTGAATTGAAATGGGTAATTTTATTTTTATAATTTATAATTTGTAAATGTAAACAAGAAAAGATGGATTGTCTTATAGAGAAGAGTTGCGTAAACTTCACCCTTCATCAAAATAGAAATTAAACGGTGTCCCGTTTCTCTTTGATGTTTACCTAACCAATTACATTACAATCTCTTACACGGCTCTCTTTTCACTAAAATACCCCTCCTTATTTTTTGTGACCAAACCCCCTCGTATTAATTATTATTCATGTAATTATTAAATATGAGAGAGATATCAGATCAGAATCAAATGGTTCTCTGATTATTTCTACATTTATGGCCTTATTCATTAGTTGGACCCCACCCTTTTTCTGTTTTTCAAATAATTGAGTTAATCAATTTCATGGCCCAATTTGAACATATTTTTATTATTTTCTTTTCACTGAAAATTCTAAGGTCTTCTAAGTTTGACTCATTTATTGACAAAAAAGCCCACATCATTTAAGAGCAAAGTCTATTTAAATGATAAGCAATGTATAATTTTTTAATTATTGAGTGGTAAAAATGTAACTTGTGTTATTTTTCTTTTATAATATCTCTAAAAATAAAAACAAAACTATAAATTCTAAATCAAAAAAATGAGTATAAATTGAAAAAAAAAACAAGCTGAGAATCCGTCGATGTAATCTAGAAACTTAAAATTTAAGTATATATAACATGATATTATTAGATGAAAGTACAAGTGCTTCTCCTTATACAATGGTGATATAAATGGCCATAGAAAACTAAGAAAATGGTCCCAAAAAATCAGAGAAATAATACAAGAATGATGGCGGATTGATTGTAGATAATCATAGCCATTAAAAGGGAGAGGGGTGTTATTTAATAAGGTAGGTTGGGAAGTAACTGAAAATGGGCACTATTAAGTAGAATTCATAAATGGGTAGGCCTAATAATATGACCTACATTAACTAGTTTAATTCAATTTCAACAGTGGAACCCACTTTCAAATGTGGTCGTTATTTTATTCAAAATTAAAATAAATAAAAAGAGATAAGTTTTTTTTTTTTAATTTTTTATTATGGAGTCCAAATTTTCTTTTCTTCAATTATGAAATCCCAAATAATTTTCTTTTGTATTTGTCAAACTATATTATGCATTTGTCGTGATCAAAGTGTTGGCCCCTTACGCCACCCCTTCTCTACTACAGTCTCAACCAACAACTTTGAATTTTATCCCCTTTTTTTTTTTTTTTTTCTTTTTTTAATTTTTGAGAAATTTTAAAACCCAACACAATCATTGAGATTAATGAAAACCTTAGTAGAAAGATATGAAATTAAACATTTAAAGAAATAAAGTTAACCTTTACTGGGTGTCATGATGATAAAAGAGCAAAAAAAAGTTCTATGAGCTCCTAAGTTTGAGTTCTCTTAAGTACTAAATAGGGGTGATCATTGGGACTTTTACTTCACCAACAGTTTCATGATCCTATGAGATTAGATGAGGTGTACGCAAACTCAAGTAAACCCAAAATAATGATAAACACAAATAAATAAACAACCACAGATCACTAATATGATCTAATAAAATAATGGAAATATTAGCTTCACTGATTAAAGGTCAATGGTGAATAATGTTAGGGGTAATAAAGTCATTACGAAACAACCGCCACTCACTGAAACCCCAAAACACCCCTCACAAAAAGCAAAGCTGATAACGCAACGCAAATATAATTCACCCAAAAAATAATAACAATAATGAAAAGATAAAAAATGAAAAACAATTAAAAAGATAAAGTACTATAAGAAATAAATAAAAAAAGTATGGAGCTGACCTACATGGGCCGGCTTTTAACTAAATTTAGCTGGACAGACAAAAACCAACTAATTATTACCATCGTCTCTTTGTGCAGCTGTTCATAAAATTCCTTTATTATTTTAATTTATTAATCTTTAATTTATATATATATATATATATATTTCTGTGCAACTTTTATTATTACCAAGACACAATACCCTATGTCACCACCCCCCTTATTTATCTTCTTTTAATAAAAATTTCGTCACCATTTTAACCGTTTTATATTTATTATAATCTAATTTTTTTATATTAAATTAAAAAAATTTCAACACTAAAATTCTGAAAAAATATGTAGTATTTTCATGTGGGTATTGAACTACAGGTGTTGTAATAATACAACTGAGAAGTTATTAATATTTTTAGTGATAAAAAAATAAAGTAATAAAAAAGAGAGAAGATTCCACAGCTGAAAGGAAAGAAAAGAAAAACAATTTTAAAAAACAAAAGAAGCAGAAGCAGCTTCTTGAGATTGACAAGGAGATCCTTTCCCTATCCCTCTCCCTCTTCCACTCTCTGAAAATAATTAAAAAAATTCACCATAACAATACAATAAAATACCATCTTCAATTCATACATAACATAAATTAAAACCCTTTTTAAGAGAATTCACCTTCTCTTTCTCTTGCTTTTTTTATCTTCTATTTTTTTTTTTTTTTTTTTTTGCTTTTCATTTCATTTATTTTGGAACTGTAATCGCTAGAGCTATAGCTACAAGAAGCTGAGCTTAGACAACTCCTATCCTATGCTCGGGGACCCGTCAGTATCCGGCGATGTTGCCACCATCACCAACACCACCACAGGCACAGGCACAGCCGCAGCCACGGCCACGAGAGAAGATTCTCATGAAGCTGCTAATAATATTGTTGGCTCAAATTCAGGCGAAGAAGATAAGAGTAGAGTTAATCTTCTTGATGAAAGTGACCGAAGTTTCGGTGGAAACCGGTGGCCGAGACAAGAGACTGTTGCACTTCTTAAAATAAGGTCAGACATGGACGTCGCCTTTCGAGATGCCAGTGTTAAAGGTCCATTGTGGGAAGAGGTTTCCAGGTGATTTATTTTTTATTTTTTCTTGTTTTCAATATGTGAATTCAAATGGGATTTTCTGTTTCTTTGATTTGAGATCTGTGAACTGAATTTTCTTGAAAAGTGCTTTCTTTTCCTTCTTTAGATTTGTTTTTAAGCTTTTTGCAGTCTATATTGATAGACAGTTCACATTTATCTTCTTTTTCAGATTATAATTCGAGTGCTTGCAATAATTCATACTCTTTTTTTTTTTTTTTTTGCCCTTTCCTCTCATCTCCTTTTACAAAATTTTCATTTTCTGAAAATTCAGTGTTGGTATTTAGATTTGAGACACTTGTGAATCTGGGTTTGCTTCATTTTCTGGCATTGGCTTTTCCAATATTTCATAGGGAATTGTAAGATGAATTGTGTTTATATTAGTAGTTAAAAATTCAGAGCTGAAATAAAAGTTAAAGATGGAGCATAGAATCTTTCAACTTGGGCTATAATAAATTTTACCATTATTATTATTTATTAGGATAGCTTAACTGTGTGTTCATTATCAATCAATCAATGATTTGTCCGAATTTTCAATCATCCTTGTTGTCTTCAACTTTCTCTTTAATTTCTTTAAATAATTGTCTCAAGTTTTCTTTGTCTTGATTAATTATTATTGTACTCTCTCTATTTTATGTGTAAATGATTTGTTTTCATTTTTTGAATTAAAATTTTCTACTGTTGATGTTGTTTTATAATTATCAGGAAGCTAGCCGAGCTTGGTTATAATCGAAGTGCCAAGAAATGCAAAGAGAAATTTGAGAATGTCTTCAAGTATCACAAGAGAACCAAAGATGGCCGAACCAGTAAATCTCAGGGTAAAACGTATAGATTTTTTGATCAATTAGAGGCTTTCGAACATCATCAAGCTCCTTCATTGCCGTCACCGACACCGCCACCACCGCAGCCACCAAAGTCTCAGCCAGTTCCGGCAGTGGCTGCAGCATTTTCAGCGTCAATGCCGGCGTCTCATAACATCACTATCACTTCTACTGTTCCATCAACAACGACAACAAATATCGCTCAAAACATTGTCACAATACCAGCAACAAGCCTGGCAATTCCTTCTTTTCCTTCTACAAATTTACCTTCGGTACAAGTAACAAACCCTGTGAATTATTCTTCTTTTCAGAATATTTCCGCAGATCTACTGTCGAATTCGACGTCGTCGTCGACTTCTTCGGACCTGGAATTCGGAGCGCGAAGGAAAAGAAAAAGAAAATGGAGGGACTTCTTTGGGAGGTTGATGAAGGAGGTGGTGAACAAGCAAGAAGAGTTGCAGAAGAAATTCTTGGAAGCGATAGAGAAACGTGAGCACGAAAGAATGGTCAGAGAAGAAGCTTGGAGAATGCAAGAAATGACAAGAATTAATAGAGAGCGAGAAATTTTAGCTCAAGAAAGATCAATAGCTGCAGCTAAAGATGCAGCAGTGATGGCTTTCTTGCAAAAATTATCCGATCAGCAAAACCCCATTGCTGGGCAAGTACAAAATATAAATATTCCTCCCGTAATACAAATATCTCAGCCACTAATGGCAGCAGCGCCGCCACCAGCAGCAGTACCAGCTCCGCCACAGCTAGTATCATTGTCTCCAGCACTGCAGCCACTACCATCGGCAACATCAGGACCACTGGCACAGGCACCTACACGACAGGTATTAAATTTAGAGATGTCAAATGGGTCAAATGGGGACCAGAATTCCATGGCAATAAGCTCTTCAAGATGGCCAAAAGTTGAGGTTCAAGCATTGATTAGTCTAAGGACTAATCTCGACTCTAAGTATCAAGAAAATGGACCTAAAGGGCCATTATGGGAAGAAATCTCAGCAGGGATGAGAAAGCTAGGTTACAATCGCAGTGCCAAAAGATGCAAAGAGAAATGGGAGAATATAAACAAGTACTTCAAGAAAGTGAAAGAAAGTAACAAGAAAAGGCCTGAAGACTCCAAAACCTGTCCATATTTTGAGCAACTTGATGCTTTATATAAAGAAAAGAACAAATTCGATAGCTCTTCGAAACAAATCAAGCCCGAAAACACAGTGCCATTAATGGTAAGACCGGAGCAGCAATGGCCGCCTCAGCCTGATCAACTTAGACACCAAGATTCCGCCATGGACGACATTGAGAGTGATCAAAATGGAGAAGAAGACGACAAAGATATGGGAGATGATGATGAAGAAGATGATGGGGGTGGCTTTGAAATTGTACCAAACAGACAAGTTTCAGCTGTGGATGCAGCAGAGAGTTAATCCTAGTAGTGTCGGGTTTGCGGCGGCGGCAGCGGTGGTGGTGGTGTTGAAATTTGGATTTAATTATGGGGAGTGGGGGCATGCACATGGGGCTGTAACATATAGTCAGTGGGGATTATATGTTTATTATTAATTATTTTTATAATTTATTTATTTTTTTTGGCTAAATAAATAAGTTGAGAGAGAGAGAGAGAGAGGTTCCACAGAACAAATAAAGAAGAGACTAATGTTTTGATTGTAATTTTTTTCTTTTTATTTTATTAGTTAGTTCATGGTGATGTAAATGTGAGAAATGGTTAATCCCTTTTGTTTTCATCTTTAATTATTAATTAACCAATACTTAACTTTGAATATATCTTCATATAAGTTGTTTAGATTAGTAGTATCTTAAATTTGAATTTTAGAGATTAATAAATTGGGAATTCAAATCATTAAAAGTACAATAATTCAATAATTAATTAGAAAATTAGTTAGTAATTAATAATATAAAGAATATTGATGGTACAAATATTAAAATGTCGTAAAAATGGGTTAAATAGATATTTTATAAATTGAAAAATTGCCAACAATAAACCAACATCACATGTACTCGTGGACCTTCAAAATGTATTAGGGTCCACGAGGAGGAATCTTTCAAGTTCTTGATTGAAGGACCTAGCTAGCTAATTAATTAATTAATAAATTTTCTCCATATTAAGTTATTAATGTTAGGTTCCATTCCACAACAAAGATATTGATTAGGATTGTAGCTACCTATATGTAGCCGCTTTTTTATTGTTTCAAGTAATGGTATATATTATATAGTTATAAAATCACAAATATTAGTTTTAATGAAAACCTTAAAATCATATAGTGCAACTCATACATTGCTTCCATTTTTTCACCATTGTATATAATATGTGTTGAATTATGATAAGGTATTTATTTTAATAAAAATTTTAGATATAAACGTCTTAAATGTTTTATTTACGGACCAAAGTCAAATGAATAGTCCCTTAAAGAATGTCTAGGGTTAATTTGTTTATAGAGCTATATGTGAACTTTTTTTTTTATTTTTTTATAAATAAATTTAAACTTTTTTAGCATCAATTTCTTTTTTTCCCATGTTCACAAACTTTGTAACCCTACGACTAACATTTTATATGTACTTAGTGTCATTTAATTGTCCTTTTTTCATTTAACACTAGGTTGATTTTTAAATTTCTTTGAAGCAAATAAATGTTGCATGAGAATGTTGAAAGCTTCTTTACTTCTGTTAGTTATATAGGTTTTGAAATATATAATTTAAAGAGTCTATTTAAAAATAATAATAAGAAACTCTTTTCTAATTATATTCTTCAAGAATTTACTGGAAATAATTAATTAATTAATAACTTCATTTACCCAGATACAAAAATTTAATTATTAAATAAAATTCAAGATTCCAATATGTTTGAGTAATACGTTCTTGATATTAACATTCTTTGATATCAAATAAACTTTACAGTATGGACATTCGATCCATAAGAAAGTAAAAAAAAGGTAAATTAATTTCATGGAATATTAGCATTGACTTGTAGAAAAGAGCCCTAAATAATTGTTGCCAACAAAATACGGCAAATATTGTCCATTAAATTGAAAATATGCCCCACAAATTGATTGGTGAGAGTCCTGTGGAAGGATAAGAATAGATATGTATTCTCTTACCCAATTACAGTATAAGACAAGTTAAACATTTCCTGTTCACATGAACACAAACATTTATATAATTTCTCTATTATCAATTATGTCTGGACTAATTTATATATACCTTAACTAATCTTCCGAGACCTTGAAACTACCAGCGAATAAAAGCTCAAGTGACTACCCCCATTAGCAATTGAAGAGGGACTCAAACTCATGATCTCTTGAGTAATATAACCAAAAGTCTCTATTAAGCTACTCGGCCACCTAGAGGTAGTTATCCCCCCTCTCTTGATCTTCTTTATCCACTTATCATCTCTATATTTCCATATTAATGAAAGAAATTCATAAAGGAGATTTTAGCCTTGCCTCACTCTCATTTGGGACATTTGGCACCAGTACTATAGAAAATATTCTAGTAATTTAAAGCCACTATTTGTGTGTCTCTAATAAACTACTTAAATTTTAGGGTTATTTTCCCATTAATTTTTCTTTGTGGAACTTCAACGGAACGACGAGAAAGATAATTACAAGTACGTTTAGATATGAACTAGTAATGACGATGAAATAGATCATATATAGCTTTATGGATATTGAAAATAGGGGAAACCAACATAATGGAGCTTGCCTTTATTTTTTTTTGTTGGTCGAGAACTCCACTTAGCCTTGTCTAATAACTTTGATGTGTAAGGGGAATCTTTGAATGCTAAAAAGCAAAGAAGATTTGCAATTTTAAAGAAATTATAGGGATGATAAATAATAAATTAAACTGACTTTGTATTTTTTTTTTTTTTTTAAAAAAGGAATATTTTTCTAATATTAAAAGCTTCTACCTTTTGTGTTGTAATTTTGGACCCACTACTAATTAAAGCTGCTTTTTCTTGAGATGATAATGCCTGAAGAATACAAGAAATTTTTAACCATGTCATTCTTTAGAATTGGGTAATACAGCTGATGATTAGAAGATTATAAGATTAACAATATTATCGTACATGTTAATCTCGATTAACTCCACTAATTACGATTTAATGTCTAAACCCTCATCATCATCATCATCATCTTCTGCAACATATTCATGATCAGAAACAGAAACCGATATAGGGCTTAAAATCTGAGGATGATTAACATTAATGCCATTATTAAAACTACATAAATGACACAAATTTGAAGCGGCTCTCGATTTTTGTTTGGCTTTAAGCTCACTTAACCTTCGAACCAAAACCATAATACCTTCCATGATTTCTCGTTCGAGTTCTCTCTCGATCTCCATGGCGAGTTCTTCTCTTATCTTGAGCTCTTCTTCATTAATGGCCTGCATGTGAAAATATTATGAACGTGGTCTCCTGTTATGTTGATAATTATCTTCATTTTCTGAATTATTCATGAAGGTACTGTAGCTTGAGAAAGGTGCCTCGGATTGTAATGGAGATGGGTTAATGGAGTGATTATCTTCCATTTGATATCACAAATCTGAGTGTCTCGATTAATATTGGCGAGTATTTTTTATGTCATTGTTGACTATGTTAATAATCATTAAAAAAAAAAATATTACAAGATTAAATTAAGCAGTAATGGACGGAAGGGGCCGGTAATGTTACCGAGATGGTAACATAGGATATATGTAGATGATATTTGTGCATGCCGGCATCGATTTAAAAGAAAAAATTTGCCAAGTGGCTGAACTTGAAACAATAACAGCCGGTTTCTTTTGTTATTACCAAAGTGTTTTATTAGCGTTTTTTTTTTCCTAAATAAAAAATGGAAATTTATTATTATTATTTTTAAAGTAAATGGAGCTTCGAGAGTATCCATTTCAATTTTTAATTGAAGTCATATAAATATTCAGAAAAGTTTAACAATTTGAATCCGTATAACATGTCACATTTAAACTAACAATTAAAAATTAATCTACTGGTAAAAGTTGTATTAATAAATTAAAAAAGTACAATTAATTACACCAAATGGAAGGGCTTGGTCCCATGTTCAATAATTTTCAAAAAATTTCCTTTTTAAAAATCATATATCATTCAACTTCATTTCTTATACGTTATTGCTTTCTTTGTTAGAAAACTTTGATGTTCCAAAAAATAATTTATTATAATAATAAATAATCACTATTCTAGGCTCCATGGTAGGACAAATGTCTCAAAAAATTAGAGTAAGACCAAACTTTGTTTATTTTTTTTTAATAATTAATGGGATAAGCCCTTTTGCATAATTCAATTTAAAATAATTGTACAAGATTTAGGTTGGATAATTATAAGCTATATACTGCCAAATTTTATGTTGACTTATTTAATTTTTTGATATTATTATTTGAATCCATCACAATTATGCAATGCATATTGAGATAAGGCTACTTTTTTAATAATAATAATAAAAACCATAAGTTTCATTCAGTAAAATCTATAAAGGTAAAATGGGCTGTCAATAGAGGCCCATGTTCATAATATATAATTATATTATATATAATATATATATTATATATATATAATAATATATAATATAATAATATATATAAATAATTTATATAAATCAAAGTTATGGAATATGAATTAAAGTTAACCTATCTCTTATATCAAATTGACCAATATGGCAATGCAGCTTAGAATTTTTCTCGAAAAAAAAATTAATATAATAAAATAAATCAAGTTAATCTAATAGATAAGAATATTTTAAATTAACTTGAAAATGAATTCTGTATCAATACTAAGACAATTTTAATTAGGTTTAGTTAGAGACCATGTGAAAATAAAATAAAATAAGTCACATTTAGATTTGATAATATTAAGTATGCGGATTAATTAATTAATTAAGTTCATTAATGATATATTAAGTATTCTATATTACATATGTATATAATATAGAATTGTGTTTTCTTCTTTAATTAATAAGTGTCATTCATCAATTTAGAATTAATTCTCCAGCCGAACAGAAACCAATTTCAAATCTAATTCATTGCAATGAATTAATAATTCAAAAGTAATCATATCAAAGTCTACCCAAAAAATAAACGGAAACATTTTGCAATATATATATATATAATTTCTTCAATTATATTGAATACATGACGGGCCTGTTGAATCTTTTTAAAATCTAAGTGATGGATGTTCAGATTTTAAAAAATCACGACATCGATTATATTATAAAAAAATTTAATATCCAGAGTAAAAGTAAAGGTAAGTGTCCAATCACTAACTTGACAAACCTTAGAAGCAAAAACCAACAATCAGGCGCTGTCATTGATTTGTACATTTAAAATTTTACAACGTCCACACATTTTTTTCTATCTGTATAATTTGAGTTACTGCATGCAGTAAAATGAGTAGAGAGTTATTTTGTAAGTGGGAAAATGTTGTGACATAAAAGTTTGTCATTTAGTAAAGGAGTTAAAGATATATATAAACTGATGAATTAGAAGCTTTATCTTATCCATGGAGATAAAACTACTGAGGAAGAAGATAGAATCTTTTTCTTGAACAGACTGATACTGATAGCAACAGGAGAGCTATAGTTATCTTTCTATTTCATCCAAAAACTACACTTGTATATAATAAAAGAATATCTAATAAAATAATTATATACTTATCTATCATATCCCTGTTCATATAGTTATCACCACTCAATTTGTGGGCCTCTTCTTTATTCTTTAATGGGTATGCTCCATTCTATGCCAGCTCCCAACAAAATTGGCAAAATTAATCATCCTCCACAGTGTGTTTTTTCAACACTAAATGGATATATGGACCATGCACCCAGACAACCGAATCCCATTCATATATACAAATATTTTTTGAATTTTGGGTTAGATTTTGGATTTATGAGACTTCTCCCCTTTCAAACATGTAAAACTTACTATGTATACATGTAAAAAGAATTCTTAGAAAGGGTTAAAACGAATAGCTTTGCTAATCGACGGTAACATACCCTAAAAGATGAAGCTTTGTTCGTTTATGTCTCCAATTTGACTCAATTTATTATTTTCAATGTCAAACAATGATAACTAATCAATATATACAATAAGACTTAATCCATATAAGAATGAAATATATAACCAATATTTTTAGTAATTTACTTCCATATCTGAAACAATTGAACGTAAGCCTAGATTATCTTTATGTCTAGCAAAAGTTTTACAAATTTGAAGTAAATTATCTAACGCTAAATTAGTAGTAGGATAATAAATACCACTTAATGTATTAGTGAAATCGTAAAAAACTTTAAAAAATGTATAAAAAATATTACAAACCGTCCAATCAAAATCATTTACGACTTCTTTTGGATAGTTCTTCCGATTAACGAAATCTGTAATTTGTCTTACAGTTGACATAGCTTTTTGTAACATCAAATACCTGAAATTTCAACCGTTAATAAATGAGATTCATACCTAAGTCTAACTAAACGTATATACATTTGTTAGCGAACTAAAATCTTTGTACTTATAATCTATGTTTCTCATGTTACAATAGAAACTAATAAATTTTTAAGTTATATAAAAAAAAAGATGGAGTGATATGTGATAAAAGTAAAGAAAATTTGTACGAAAAAAGGATAGAAAATCTTTGGGAAAATGCAGAGGTAGAGAAGGAAAAATTGGAAGTATATGAAGAGAGAGTAAGTAAGTTAAACTTTTTTGTTGAATGATGATGAAGAAGAAGAATTATATGAATAAAAAAGATAAGTGGATTGTAGGGAGTCAACACAAGTGATACATTAATAATTTCATACATTATTTTCAAGATAACTTAGAAGATTCTTTTTGGTAGGTCCATTATTCTTCATTTTATTATTGCCTTCATATGTGAATTGATAAAATAGTGTTGCTCCCAATTTCATGTTGCTGACAGTCTGGTTTTCACTTATTTTTTTCTTTCAAATTTAAAAAATTATTCTCAATTCACTCAAAAACAAACGATACAAACCATTTCTCCCATTTACGACCAATCACACATACAAACATAAATCTCTTTTTTAAAAAAAAAAAAAAAAAAATTATTCGGTTCATGAGCAAATAATAATTAATCAACTATATAAAAAAATAATTATAATTATAATAATAATCCCACTACTATGAATAATATTTAACTACAAACCCACCGCGTGTATGATCTCTATTCCAATTCATGCATGCTGAAATTAAAATTTTGATTTCAGAACTTGTAAATAATTAATTAAATTACCACATTCTTTAGTTTTTTTTTTTTTTTTTCTCACCGTAATGTAAAGATTTTGATCGATTCTTGACAATTTTCACATTCAAGTTTTTGACTTCTCTCTTCACTCACCACTTCCCATTGAAGAAGCAGCAACTGCAGCTTTGTTTGCTACTATCTCGTAACCACCACCACCATCGCCAGCGCCGCCGCCACCACGACCTTCGAATTCGTCGTCTTCAGTGTCCACATCTTCCCCTTCCTCATCTTCTTGCATCTGATCCGCATTGTGATGATCTTCGTCTTCTGGCATCAACGGCCATTGTTGCTCCGGCTGAACCATCAATGGCACCATCGGATTATTCACCGGTTTCATCATCTTCTCTTTGTACAAAGCGTCCAGCTGGGTGAAGTATGGACATGTCTTTGAATCCTCCGGCCTCTTCTTGTTGCTCTCTTTCACTTTCTTGAAATACTTATTAATGTTCTCCCACTTCTCTTTGCATCTCTTCGCGCTCCGATTGTACCCTACGCTCCGCATTGCTGCCGAGATCTCCTCCCACAACGGCCCTTTCGGTCCGTTCTCTTGATACTTATTAGCAAGATCCGTCCGGAATTTAATAAGAGCTTGAACTTCAGCTTTTGGCCATCTCGATGAGCTGGACATTGATATAACACCACCACTATTCCCATTAACAGGTTTCGCAGTTGTAGTAGTATCCAAATTAATCATAGTCGTCGTAGGCGGCGGCAGATGCGGAGCTTGTTGTTGTTGTGGACGAACCGCTAGCTCTAGTGGCGGCGCAGCAGGCGGTTGTGGTAGATTATTTTCTCGTGATTGGATCAAATTTATCTGGGGCTGTTGTCCTGAGATCTTCTGCAAGAATGCAATGACCGCAGCGTCTTTAGCCGCGGCCGTGGATCGTTCTTGGATTAGAATCTCATGCTCCCTGTTAATTCGTGTCATTTCTTGAATTCTCCAAGCTTCTTCACGAACCAATCTTTCGTGTTCACGTCTCTCAATTGTTTCCAAGAACTTATCTTGCAACTCCTCCTGCTTCTTGATCACCTGTTTCGTTAACCTCTTGAAGAACTCCTTCCACTTCCGCTTCCTCTTGTTATTATTCCCCCGCACCCCTTCCGAATATTCCTCGTCCGACGCTGTCGAAGACGAGGTCGAACTCGAGAAAAGATTGGATGAAATATTGGGAAAACTACTCAGAAACGAATTGAAAGCATGCGTTGGAGGCGTTGCCGAAATCATTGCAGGGTTATTCGTTGTTGCAGGCGTTGTTGTGACATGTTGAGTAGTGTTTTGAGCAATAGGGTTTGTTGGAGTAGTACTCCAAGGCATTATAGTTGCAGGAGAAGTAATTACAGTTTGGAATGGAATTGTTGTTTGAGGTTTTGGTAATGAGGATGGTGGAGTAAACGACTGAAAGTGATGATGCTGATGATGGTGATCAAGAGCTTCTAATTGATCGAAGAATTTGTAATGTTTGCCCTCTGGTTTACCCGTTCGGCCATCTTTGGTTCTCTTGTGATACTTGTAGACGTTCTCAAATTTTTCTTTGCATTTCTTGGCGCTTCGATGATACCCAAGCTCTGCTAGTTTCCTGACAACAACAGTTCAAACACAGCTCTATTTCTGTTTTTATCCCATCGAAAATTCGACTATGCAACAAAGTTTCAAACCATTTCGACACGTAAAAATTTTTTAAACACATCAAAATATTCGAATTCTAAGAGTAAAAAGGTAACTAATAAAATGAATCAAAAATAATAAAACTGTGAAATTAAAAAAAAACAAAAAAAAAAAAAAAAAAAACCTAGATCATATAACTCAAATTATCAGATACTTAGAATTTAAGAAACTTGGGGGGAAAAGAGAAATTGATGGAAGAAACTGATTAACAGATCTCCATGCATCATGCATGAATATAAACATGTTCACTCAATAATCTGAATATCGAAACGAAAGAAATTCAGCTGCAAATTTAAATTAAGCATATATTAAAAGTAATTAATCTCACCTTGAAACTTCTCCCATAATGGACCTTTAGACTGGAGTCACGAAACACTGATCCATATCAGAACGTATCTTCAAAAGAGCCAAAGTTTTGTTCGGCCACGGTTTCCGCCAAAACTCGGTCGCCTGTATCTTCTTCGCCACCAGAATTTGACCAGCATCAAAACCAGCACCAGCAACACCAGCTGTTTCATGAGCTCCAATTGCGGCCGCGTGGGGGCAGCACGTCGCCCCGGAGGAGGTCCCGAGCACGGCTGATGAGTCTTCTGCAGCTAGCATAGCATATAGGAGACTTCTAGCAATACAGCTAGCAGCTATAGCAGCTCCAAAAAAAAAAAAAAAAAAAAGTAATATCACAATATTAAGATGGTGAATTCCTTGAAGGGTTTGTTTTATGAAGATGGGAGTGTTTTTTTTTTAATTATTTATTGAGTCATTTCTTGTGGGATCGATCTCCTGTCAATCTCAAAACACAATTAAAAAGCAAGAAAACAAAAACAAGAAAACAGATTTTTTTTTTTAATAATAAGCTGCGAATCTTCAGTTTTTTTATATACATTAATATTTCTTGAAAAAAAAAAGTACAACTAAGGCTCCTGGGGTTCTGTTTTTATATTTAAAATCATCAGTAACAAAGTGAAAGAAAGCAGAAAGAAAGATGGAGAGAGGAGGAGAAATATAATATTTTTTGAAATAAATTTTTATAATTAAGAAAATGATAATAATGTAATGAAAAAATTATGATGAAGGGGGAGGGGAGGGAGGGAACAGTGCAGATAGCGACGATGGGGATAATAAGTTGGGCCCTGTAGGTCAGCTTTGCTTTTCGGGGCGTTTTGGATTTCAGTGGCCGTGGGTAAGCTTGTGATTTTACTGAATTACCCCTAACATGTATCCCATTGACCTAATTATTTATTATTACTTAACTGAACACTCCTTCTTTATTACATCATCTCCACTATTACAGTCTAAAAGTTTATTCCGTAACAAAGATTATCTTGTTTAGTTATATTTCCCAAAATGCCCTTCATCATTGTCCACGTTAACATTATTGTGTAAACTTTTATTTTTATTTTTGTTAATATATGGTTTCAACTTAAAACTTGTTAGATTGATCTTATTTACCAGTTAAAAGAGTTAAATTAAAGTCATAAGTACTTTTAAATAAGGTTCTATTTTATCTGTGATGCAAAAAATCATTTTTAAAATCTAAAATACTATATCTTAAAATTTTTATAATTTGAAAAATATCTATAATATAATATTCAAAAAATGTTTTCAGATTCTAGTTTTTTAGGATTATATCCAAAAAAATTGTTTCGACTCATTTGTTCAAAACACAATTTCATAAGATTTTTTTTATTCCTTATTTTAAAAATAAATAAATAAATCTTATATCAAACTTATCTATCTTAACTATTTTTGTCTAATATGAATATCGAAATCATTAAAACATACAAGGAATCCAATTGAAAACTCTGTTTGAAGAAGTTTATAATAAAGCAAAGTCCATAGTTTTAAGATAAATGTTTAATTTGGAAGAATATCCCTTTTTCGTTTGAGCTAAAATCTCAAACAAAAGGGTCAATGAAACCTCTTTTTTTTTTTTAATGAATTAATTTATGCGCACCTCAACTAAACCTCCGGGATCTTAGAACTATTGGTCGAGTAAAAACTCAAGTAACTATCCCTATTAATAACTGAACAGAGACTCAAACTCATAACTTTTTTAGTAATATACCTAAAAGTTTATATCAGACTACTCGACCACTAAAAGATAGTTATGGTAAATGAAATTTTCCTAATGGGAAGTGTTTAATCAACAATAATCAATAATGAAATGTGTGATTGAATTGATGCTAAATTAAATGGTAAAGCGGCCGTGATAATCGTGTAGCCACATGGTCGAAACGGAACAACCAGGATATGTCAACTATCAATCAAAGCTAGACAAATCTTGCAATCAAACTATATATTAAATTTTTATAATAAATAAATAACTTATCGTGAAATTGAATGGATGCTGTAAGTGGTGTATATAGAATGTTGAAATTGAATTAAACTAGTTAGATATAGGTCATGTTATTAGGCCAAGCCATTTATGATATGAAGTAAGTAGTGACCAATTTAGTTAGGTTGTGACCTACCGTAATAAATGGTATTGAAATTTCGTTGAGATAAACATCATGTTACTCTTATTATTTTTATATATCATGATTCGTGAATTATTTCAAATTTTTGGACCATATTATTATTGTATTAAGTTGTTGGATGTTAAGTTTAATTAATTAATTAATGTAACAGGTAACCAAAAGTTTGAGTTATTTTTTTATTATTCAAATAATTAATTGAATATATGAGAATTTTGGGTAAGTTTTGATATTACAAGCTTACATTAAATTAAAGAACGATGGAACATGTTTTCAAATTGATATTAATAATTTCCCTGTTGGGCATGACCCTACAGGGTTCTTGAAAGTAATTGAAATGTTTGTCAAATTTAATTATAAAGACTAAGAAAAGTCTCATTTTGTTAGCGGAGTTGAATGGTAATTCATCAATTTAATGACTCAATTATTGGATGAGATAGAGCAATTTAGTCCAATAAAATGGGACCATATTGTCAACACAATTTGAAATTCAAAAGCTTACAAAAAGTAATAAATCGACTAGGGTACAACAAATGAGACTAATCACTTACTCAATATTCACTCGACCGTAAAATAATACATTTTATATAACCATAATACAATAATACTCACTCGACTCCAAAGTTATGCAATTTATATAATCAAATACAATAAATGAGACTAATCACTATACACTATATTAGTTGAAACGTACATGGGGTCTCCGTAAAATTTAAAAAAAAAAAGGGTATAAGAGCGAAGGGAAAAAATGTGAAAGTAGGTAAAAGAAAGAGAGAGAGAAAGAGAATGGGAAGGGGACAGAGGTGTTACGGCCAGAAAGGAAATGAATGAAGGAGAAGAATACGTAATGTAATTGATGATGAAAAGAAAGAAGAGAGTAGTCACATTTTCTTTATGTATAATATGTTACACTAAATAACTTAGCTAAATAGCCAGGTTTACTTTTCTGTTGTTTTTTGTCTTGCAAAAGAGGCACATTTTTTAATGGTTTGTTTTATGTCGATCGATAGATTAATGGTTTTGTTTTGTGTGGATGCTTTGCTGGCGAGAATTTTATTTCTCTTTCTTTAACTTGGATTTGAGAATTTAGATGTTATGTGTAATTGCTTGCCCACTATGTCACCAACTTAACTCTTTCTTAATTTCATAAACAAACACACATGGTGGTGAATAAGATCGATGGTTGGTTGTTCATTTATATATTTATTTTCCCTTCTAAACGAAATATCGTTTGATTAAAAAAAAAAAAAAAAACCTCAAGTGGAACAAAAGAATCACGTATTAAATTACCTCTAGGTGGTCGAACGGTTTGATAGGGACTTTTGGATGTATTACTCAGGTCTTGAGTTTAAGTCTCTCCTCGGTTGCTTATAGAGATAGTCATTAGAGCTCTTATACAGCCGGTAGTTTCAGGGTTTCGAATGATTAGTTGAGGTGCGCTTAAACTGGCATGCACACCTCCGACCATTAAAAAAAAAAAAAAAAAAAAAATCACATGTTATTAGCATGTTTTTGCTTGATAAATTCTTCTTTCATTTAAATATTAATATATATGATCATAACATTATTTAATGATAAAATCTTGTTAATCTTCAATCTTTTTAATATAATGTATAAGATACGTTAATTAATAATGTGATAGGATCGTTTCTATCATATCTCCAATTTAATCAAGTAAAAATTATGTTCACACGGGTTTGTTTTTGGACTTTTCTCATATACCAAATTCAGACTTATTTATTAGGTGATATGAGATGAGACAGTTTCGATTAAAACATTATTTTTAGTCTCTTTTATAATATAGTAATTTTAAAAGATAATCATTTAAAGAATCTTGAAAATAGGTTTAGGATGAATAGTTTGTGTATTTTCAAAATTCTATATTTTGAGAAATTAGGAAATGTGAAAATGAAAAATGAGTGGAATATGTTAAACAGAAAATGGTGAAGGACAGGCTGGTGAGATGGCGCAGATTACAGAAAGGTTACATGTAGACAAAAGTGTTAATGTATATAACATGAAGCCCATGTGCCATCCATGTGGATTAACCCTTTAAATAACCTGGCATTACCTAAGCATTATATACCTTTCTTTTCTTTTTCTCTTCTCTTTGAATTCATTTATTATTTTCTTTCCCTGATAATATAAACTACTTTTCTTCACACTTGGAAAAGAAAATTCATTCCCAAAAGCTGTTGCCATTACCATTATTTATTTTATAACACCATGTTTTTAAGATGTGTGAGAAAAACTTTTTTGTGCCTAAAGTTAAACAAAAAAAAAAAAAATTTAATTAATTCTTAAATATATAAAGTCTTGAATATATCTTCATTGTTTGTACACTTTTTAAGTGTAAAATTTTATACATGCATGCATAACAATTGAATCAAAATAGGTACATTACGAAGAAGGTTATTGTTTATAATAAAGTAATTTGAAATGCTACAATCTAATATTTGTGCTAAATTATAGTAGATATATATCACAGAAGAGGACTCTTATTATGTACAAAATAATTCGAGATAAACTGTTGTATGACTTTATAGAAGATCAAAGCAAGTACCACATGAAAAAGGTTCTCACAACGAACGAGGTGAACTAGGGATAGGTAACTATCGAACTATATATAAAATCCCTGAAAGTCAATTAATGGAGTTATAATTTGGTTCAATACAATGTATTTGTAATAAAATATTAGATTTAAAAAGAGTTTAGGATTTATTATTACTACAAAATCGTTTAAAATGTTTCTTTCAAGGGTAGTATTTTGCAAATATTTGTATGACTGAAAATACAGTACAATTCTTAATAAGGATTGCTTAATTAGCAAATCTTTTGGTATCCCACTTAATTGAACTAAAAAAATATTATAGTGAGATTAAAAAGACGATAATAATTGTTTATTTCGTGAAGGTAATCTCTTGATTGTGACTCATCAACAATTAAATTAGCAATTATATAACTTGTACTATTAATTTTACCATTTTGACTTTAATTTCTCCCTTTGCCAATGCAAATTCACTATGTGTCTAAATTTTGATCTCAATTTCAATTTCCACCGACACAAAAAGCCATTAAGAATTTTGTAAGGCAACGTTAATCACGTTAATCTTGCCTGCTCACCTGATTAATCGTCAAAATATATACAAAACTACCTGTATAATGAAAAAGAAAATTAACAAAAAGTTATTTCTATTTATTTAATCCCACATACCTGCATAATTGACGTTTACGAAAATATTACTTGCAAGTTAAAGCTATTGGGAAACTTGAGTGTAAAGTTAATTAAGAGTAAATTACAAGAATTGTTCATATATAACAAATTATATGGAGGAATAATTTTTAAATTCTACGTTATACATACATACATACATACATATTCATTTTAAAGAAGAGACTTTTGAAAAAATAGATATATTAATTTATAATGAGTTTCATTTTTTTAGAACTGGATGACAAATTTTTGAAGTTTTTTGGGATTTGTTGTATTTTTTAATTAATCTACATGAATGTAAGGGTAAAAGATAGGAAGCTCGTTTGCTAATAAGAGTGGCTACTTAAACTTTTATCCTATCGGTAGTTTTAAGGTCTAGTTGAGGTACGCATAAATTGGTCGGATACTCTCGATTATAAAAAAACAAAATAAATAAATTATATATATATATATATATAGAGAGAGAGAGAGAGAGAGAGAGAGGAAGCTAATTCACCAATTAGGATATAATTTTTCAAATTTTTATCCGAAATTATTAAAACTAATAATTTAAGTTTATCTAACTTTCATCTATAAATTTATTAAAAAAATTTAACTAGGGGGTTCTGCTCATATATTCATCAATTAGAAACTACCTATATAATTTCATTTTTTTTATTATTATTATTTACCTATTTTCACTGATAAATATTTAAAATAGAATTTCCACTATAATTTTTAATGTTAAGTTTATGATATATATTTATGGTTATTATTCCAATTTTAGTGAAATGAATAGTAAATAATTTTGATAATTAAAAAAAACCAGTAATTAATTTATACGTACACACAAACTTACACAACTCATCTATACAACCAAATAAGGCAAAAATGCATAACATGCATGAAATTAAGTATTAATTAATTAAATACGAAGAACTGCATGCAAATTAATCATAATTATCATTATTAATTATAATCTAAAAAAGCAGTAAAAAAAAATCAGAAAGACATGAACACATGCAAAACAATTCCTGAGCAATATTAATGAAAATGGAGACTTGAAAAGACAATTCATAAATATTTATACACAAGCAGGCTGTATATGTGATGAATCACATCGGGCCGTCTCTAACCTTTAAAAAGAAAATTGAACGAATCACATGCAGAACAACGAGTATCTGCATTTAAAACTACTTCATTACAACTCCTTCGATTTACTTTCCCTCTTTTACAGTAAAACCTCCCTATAGTGATACTCTATATAAGAATAAATTTTATATAATTATAAAAAATTTAATTTCAAATTTAGGATAACTATAAATAAGAATAAACTCTATATTATAATAAATTATAATTTTTTTAATTCCCGTCTTAAGAAAAGTTGTCTCCACATAGTAATAATTATCTGTATATTATAAAAAAAATATGCTATGTTACATTAAATTTTTAATATGAAATAAAATATTTATCTAAAGTTGTTTGAGATAATGATTTATGCTTTAGAGTTGTTACTACATTTTTTAACTTGTGGGTAGATTACTCGCTAGCATGAGCATTTTCTTGTTGAAACTAAATATTTCTAGTTTCTCAAGTATGTTTAGAACTTCTTGGCACAAAACTTTTTGTATTTTCGTACTACCATCCTCATGATTATTTCTTTTATCTTCTTGTCTAATTGTAGTAATGATTTCTTCTTTAGTTAAAACATATATAACTTATTGCTCATTTGGATGATTGAGAAAGACATTAATATCCATTCGATTAGTATAATGAAGTTGTCGAATCTGATCACTAAATTTTACAATTACTCTTTGATTCTCCTCATCCACTTCATTTGTAACTTGCAAGTTATCGACATGGGGGATCCTAATTTGATAATGATTAAAACAATTCATAATAGTATGTGACATCACATCAATTTGCTGCATAATTTTGTAATGATTAAAACATTTGACAATAATATGTGGCTTCACATCAATTTGTTGCATAATTTTATAATGATTAAAACATTTGACAATGATTCGTGGCTTCACATCAATTTGATAATGCAACAACTGCATTTACAATTCCATCAAGGACACTTATCTTTGTTGGTTTCAAAACATGATCTTCTATCCGTTTCAAAAGTAGGCAACTGAAGCACTGAATTAAAATCTTAATAGTATTAAAACATTAATTGAAATCCTAATACTGTATTACTAAAACATGAATTATAAAGAAATTTTTGTTATTATACCTCTATTAAGTTATAACCTTCTTATAGTAATAAAATTAATTAATCCCACTATTATGACTATAGAGAGGTTTTACTGTATATATATATAATATAAGAGGAAGTAACTTTTTATTTAAGACCATTTTATTGAAAACTATCATTCAATCAAGTTTGAAAAGTAGCTATTTTCCGAACGATTAAATACCCTTTTAAATTAAAAAAAAAAAAACTAAAAACTTCAAAAATCTCTCTACAAATATTAAACAACTCTTGCAAATATTTATAAAAAAAAAAAAAAAAAAAAACACCCCAAGTAAGGGTATAGTTTAAAATGTTTTTGAAAGTACAAAAAGCACCAAATAAAATATGGCTTCGAGTTAAATTCAAATTCTTAAAATTTTTGTTAGGAGGTCAATGCATCTAAGATTTCAAGATCATTTGTTAATTAACTATATATGAATTTTGATCGTGAGTAACATTAAACTACAATCCCAATTACTTTATATTAATCTTGGCTGGCGAAATTCTGAATCGTGGATCCCATTAACCTTCAAGATAGGAAAAAAAAAAAGGGTCATAAACCATATGTGATCTACCATATTCTTCAAGATCTGAAAATAAACTCAGGAAAATGTCAAATTATGGACTTCATAAATTCAGGATCATGGGATTAATTGGCGGAATTGTTTCTTTTTATTTATTTATTTAAATTGTATCTATGCTGTTACACGCAAATTGAACCAAAAGACTTGAACTTAAGTTTGCGTGTATTGATCCTGTTAATATTATAATCTTATTGATAAATTGTTACAACAGAATCGTAGTCTGATTTTGTATTAGATGTTGTAGTATTATTTTTAATTAACTTTTAAAATCACATAATTAGAGAACTAATTAGAATCTTTTGCTGTAATGGAAAATGTGTTGTCAAGATACCATCATATATATAGTACATTCTTATTGGATCAAAATTCTCTAAATATTACCTTTTATAGATCTTCTATTTTACGCCAATACCAATTTCTTAATATATATCTGTGTCTTTGTGTGTGTAAACACGACCAATAAGAAAAACCACATTTATAAAACATTATGCGTTTTCATTCTAAAATTTAACCCTAAAATTAATCTCTTGTAAGAATGGGAGAAAAATTTGAATAAAATAAGAAATTATTTTCTTATAAATAAAGAAATGTGACATCATTAAATCATATCAAGATACATGGTATTATTTCAAAAAATAAAATATAAAAAAATTATGATAATATAGAGTAAAACCATTTACTCCCCTCCCACATTTAAATGCACCACAAATATGCTTTGAGAATTTTTGGCCCACAAAGTCTAATCCAATAATCGTACACCCCAAGGAAACTGCAGTTGGGCCAATCCACTTGAAATTGGCCCACTTTCCGACTACAGAAGCCCCAATTTATTTTGGAAAGTACCTCATTTATTATTAAATTACTTCTCAAATCACATCTTTTTATTCTTCATTAGATGAACAACTTTCAAAATCTCAGGTTCCAAATTAAATATGTGATAATTTTTAATTTATATAAAATTTCCTTTTTTGTTGTGAATATTATTTAAATAAATACCTAAGTGTTATATTTTTCTTCTCTATACCAAGACCTCAAGCTCAATTTTATTTTATTTTTTAAAAATTCTTTTATGGGACCATCCGCGCATGAGCAAAATAATAGTTGATATAGAATAAGTAAATTCTATATGAATTCCAAATCCATAACAATTTAATACTTCAATATTTAAAAACCAAGTAAATTAAAAATTAAAACAGGCCATATGCTTTGTCTCCAATCCGTCATCATCTTTACATAAGCAAATTCCACAGGACAAACCTAATTTTAGAGGTACATGCAATTTCAATATCCCTCAATTGTTTTTGCCAATTGCCCATGTGCACGATTCTCTGATGTTCTCCACAGAAGCATTATTGAAATTGAAATATTCTTAATAAATAAATAAATAAAAGCATTAAAAACCTTTTGTTGTATATATATATATATTTCACAATAAAATGGGAGATCGATAAAACACAATGTTCTTCAATGAACACGAGAGATAGTTGATACAAAATTTAGGGATACAATAATATTACGAGAACCCTAAAGAAAAAAAATTATACATGGTTAAATTAAATATTTTAAACAAATAAATAAAAAAGTGGATTAAACAAGAATACAAGTTTAGTTTTGCTAATGAAGCTCTATAGTATCCACTAACTATCATATAATAAAAGCAATAAATAAGTTTCGCTTTGAATTCTAGATTTTTGTTATGGCATGCGTGCATTGTTTCTGGCCAATTAAATATTGAATTATTGCTTCTCCTATTTCAATAATTAGTTTCATATACACTTTAAGGATAACATTTTAAGGATAACATATATATCATTACATGATTATGATTAGCTTCCACTTAATTTATTAACAGGATTATATATATATGTGTGTGTGTGTGTGTGTGTGTATTTCGTCACCCCCAATGATCATAATTTTTTTTTTATGACTGAGAATGTCTGGGTCAGCTTACTCGTATTTCAACTAATCTTTCGGGATCCTGAAATTATCAGTCAAGTAAGAGCTCAAATGACTACCTCTATTAGCAATCGTAGAAACTCAAACTCGAAAGATCATGTTTGATCCTCCTCTTGTTCTTTTATCCTCAAGGAACTCGAATTTAATAGACCATATTAAATCTTTCTCTTGCTCTTTTACTATCAGACTACTCAGTAGTTGTTCAATGATAAAAAATTGATAACCATTAAAGAGTCTAAATAACATCAAGGCGTAATTGAATTTGATAACCATCATACATAATTAATTAATTAAATGCAAATATTAATTATTTTCTTAATAATCAAACACTAACTAACAAGTTGGATAGAGACATTCCACTCTCTATTACAAGGATTATTCATATTACGATATTATTAACATGTGAAAGTGGGATAATTTTAGAACACATTAGAAGCACCACGTCAATGAGCTGATGTGATACTAGAAGATTAGATATAGACATGTACCATATTTAATTTCATGTAGCATACATAGACAGGTACCTTTGTCTCGTGAAATCGATTATGTTCTTAATTATGCCTTATTATACAGTAATATGATTGAGACTTAAGGTATCCATATCACATAATTACAGCTAGGACAATGTCCACTGTGTCAAACTAGTGGTTTTTATTTTTTCCTGTAGATAATGTAACAATTTCAGAATAGTGCAAATCACAGTGGGTTGCTATTGCTATCCAAGAACAGTTAATAAATGTGAACATGAAGAGCACATGGTCTATAAAATCATGTTCCTTATCTCCTTCATCGTAACTTATCAACAAGCGTTTTCATATACGCCCGCATTTGTTGCATCGTATAATCATCTTGGTGTATGCCTTTTCATATCTTATTTCATAAAGTGTAGATGTATGTTCTTGAGAAATTTTATATTAAATAGTTTTTTTTTTTTAATCAAACTGTTGATATGCAAAAACGCAACAATTAGAGATGTCCAATCGACATTGATAAGATTGGACAAGATGTGTGCATGGTTAATAACAAGCTAAGAACAAATTAAAAATTAGATAATTAAAGGATAAAACAATTTTTAAAGTGATTTGACGAGTTAAGAACAAGTCAACGTCCACTATTATGTTATTGCTTTATGTTTGCCTACACATAAACTGATTACAGAGAAAAAAAACGTAAAAACAAGGATCAACTCTCTCTAAGTGGGTTTTCTATTTTTGTGTGAATGGTTGATCCCCCAAAACGGAGGTGGTTTCTCCTTTTCATACACCAGCTAACAGTGGTTGAAAGCTGTTGTTATAGGGTGGATTATACGCATAATCTCTCGTAATTTGGATCTGAGTCAGGCGTCTCATGCATAAAATTGAACACTCATGCTTAATACTGATAATCTTTCTGGTGAAGTCATTTGTTGTGGGGATGACACATGGGGCGAGCATAGCTGTTAGATTTTGACGTGATGTATGAACAGGTGGCACAAATTTGATCGTTGAAAAGTCCGCTCAACACAGTTAATTTGAACATCACTCCTCCATCTTTTGAGAGAAAGATAACGTCAGCAGGAGTAGAACTTTCGTAAGCTAACTGTATATGGATAGATATTAAACATAATAACCAATTAGTTATTAGGGTTCTTCTCCATTACATGTCAAAACAAAAAAGCTTTTTAAATGTTTCATTGTTGTGTTCAAGATAATGACCCTATAGGCCACTATATATATATATAAGAATGCGTAAGAAATAGTTTATTTCCCATTATTCAGACTTCAATTAGTGTGTTTATATTTGGATCATAGGATTCTTTAACTGATTTAGGTTCTTCTCGATCTCCAACAAAGCATGTTTAAAGTTTTTGGAGAAATTAATGGAGCACTAACAATGATAAGTGGCTTCACTGCTTTGACTATTTCGCCTCATTTTAAGTCTTGATTAAAAGGATTAATTATTGTGTTTTGTAGAGAAGCAAGCACATGATCGATGTCGGTATATTTTTGTAAAGTGGATTTAAAATGCATAAGAAACACACTTGGAAGTGTTTTTGTAAAACACTTTTGAAAGAATAAGTTACAAAACTGAAAAAAGTAGAAGGGAGGAAGTAAAGAAGGAAAGAAGTTGCATGATTGAAGAGACTGTTGTGGTATCTTTTACCCATTTCAACGCCTAAAAGATAAAGAGCAAGTATCTGTAAAGTGTTTGGTTCACATGTTTGTCCCATGTCAGACACTCTTTAGTGTGTGTATAAATATTAATTTTATCTTGCCTCACTCAAATATCGTAAACATTATATATAGTGGAAATGGAGATCTCTTCACCTTTGTGTTTTGTTATTGGAGTATGGGAACAATTAGACCACAATCATGCATACACAGAAATTAAAATTTACAATTATTCTACGTTCTGAGTAGGTAAAAATTGAACATATGTATGATATAATACATTTATCAAAGTTAATTTTTCTATATTTTATATTATTAGAAGATATTTTCTGATATGATATAATTAGGTGAGTGCAGTCAACTAATCCAGATTAATGTTGGGTGCCGAATTATTTCCAGAATTCAAGTTCAAATGCAGCTATCCCTTTTTTTCCATGGGATCAAGCTCCTTGCCAACTATCGACCCCGATCTCTTTTTATTTGTTTGTTTTGGGTATTACCAAATTTAGCTTGGCCCCCTTGTCAATTACACTAAAGCAGGGCACTCAATTATAACAAAGCCCCCTTAAGGGTTAGGTTAGTCACACGGCCCGAGACGCGTTCGTTGACAAAACAAAACCGCCGTTAGAAATGGAGACCTTTCAATAGAGCGGAGGCGAACTGATCAACGAGAAAGAGGCCCTACTCACTACAAATGAATACACCACAAGATCGAACTACACTCATGCCTCTCCCGCATCAAGTTGACCGCCCCCTCCCTATCCCTAAGTAGTGATTCTATCAATCATGTACGTAGGTGGGGCCCTCCATTCTGATTGGTATATCATGAAAAAAGAAAGCCATTTACACCAGGCACACTGCGCTTTCCCTTGCCCAGATGTTTGCCTTTCTATTCTAAGTCAAGTAATCGTGACCCGCCGAAGACTGGAGCCTCGTAACATGTTGACGAAGACCTTCGAACTGAGGGTTCGATTAATAGAGGGGACGACTTTGCCTACCCGAAAGAAGAATAGCCCCGCTCTCTAGCTGACTGATCCCGTTGATCATATAACTGGGAGGGAACGTGTCACATTAGAGGTGAACGATCAGAGATGTCCTCTAATCACCACGATGAAGCTGGTCCCTCTTTTAGTAGACTGAGCTATGAATATGAATGAAGAAATGAATGCCGGGCTCTTTCTTTCACTGCTAACCCCAAGAAGTTTCTTAATGCTGATACTTTTTTTTCGTCGAGCCTCGAGCTTATGGTCCTCCTTCGAGTGTGGGTTCAATTGGATGAATCTGTCAAGTCAGTCCTGCTACCTACTATACTGGACCTTCGACTAGGCATTCTACCCTTGTCGAATCGGAACCAACCACCACTGCATTGCGCTCAAACAGTTGAGCGGCCGTCGGCCAGCAACTTCCGTACAAAGATATAGATTCATTCTTCGTAATAGGTCCAACCTCACAACCCTTCGCGGGTTGGTCAGAAGTCAGTCTTGTTTGGAAAGACGGAATTAGACAAAGAAAAGAGAGTGCTCGACCGGAACTACGGCCAACAAAGACCATAATTACATAGATAACTGCTCCTCCTTTCTCCGTCTTTAAGGTGAACCGGATAGTGGTTGGAAAGAAAGACGACCTCACCTTCTCGTAGATGGTGTCAGTGAGAGCTACTTTAGTATTCCTTATTGACCTTCTTTTGTAAATAGAATCTTCAATGAGTGGAAACAAGCAACCTTACTAATAAAGGTGCTTGTTGAGTAAGGCCGGCTTTAGAGCCCAAGCCCCTTGTATAGGTTGGGTGCTTGAGCGCATCTTTCTCATATAGATCCTTGAGTTTTCAATAAGGGACGCGTTAGCTAGGCCGTTTTCTTGCAAGAGTGCTAACGCGCGCCCTTACGTTTTCTTCGCTTGCTCTGCAGTACGAGCACAGAGCCGCACCCCTTTAATATGATGAGAAGAAGAAGGGCCACCCTCTTTTCTTTTCTGCACCAATCCTTATTTACTACTATATCTTTTTTTGGGTGTATAGCTCAGTTGGTAGAGTATTGGGCTTTTAACCTAATGGTCGCGGGTTCAAGTCATGCTATACCCAAACCCACCTTACACTATACTATTTGTAAGGATGCGTAGTAGCGTTCAAAGATCACTCTTTGGCCTGGCCTTTAGACTCGCTTTAGCAACTTCGCCCTTTAAGTGACAAGGGGGTACGGTAAGGAGTAGTATAACAGTGGCTCGGTCATCGATAGGCCTCTCCTTATTCATTCTATAGGGCGGGGCTGCGGACCAACAATCTAGCAAAAGGGCTTAAAAGCTCCTTTATCAATCAAACCTTCCTTCCCTATAAGGTAAGCATCAAAGCAAAGCCCAGAAAATCCAACCTATACAAAGAGCTCTTTTCAACCACTACTCCTAACAAGTGAAAGTTGCTGGCACCCACCATACCTTGCTTCGGGGCCGATCTCTTGTATCGAAGCAAATCAAATCAAAATATATATATTTATAGTTTGTTCCACCACAAATTTCGCCGTTGGATAGAGTCCCCTGATCTCGACATCCAAGCACGAATCCCTTGAGCACTTCGGCGGCGGATCACAGCATGCGCAACTGCGGCAAGCAGCCAATTCTTATTGCATTCAGCAAGATAGTCTTGCTCACTCCTGAACTCTGCGGCGAGTTCAGCCACCACCTCCGGGCCTGAGCTCTGCTCGAGCGTAGTCAGCAAGCTTCGTGACTTTGCTTAGCTTCCAGCGTTGCAAAGGAATAACCTTTCACTATCTAGGCGCCCTAGAAGGAGGGGTCCCACGGAGTTCTTCCCCAAAGGTAAAGCCGTAGTCCCTTCCCTCGGAGAAGTGGAAGGAAGACAGCCTATAATGTGCAAGCAAGCGAAGTCGAATATATTAGATAGAGTGCAGCAAGTCAGTTAATCAGAAAGCCAGGAGGTTAGCAGAGAGTGCCTTCTTTTCGACTTCTTCCTTTGAAACTGTCTGAAAGTGGAAGCATAGGCCTTTGTACCAGAAGAGTGCAGATCGAAATCGGAGAGTGAAGAGAGGAAGGAAGAGGAGACATCCTTCTTTTCTTGCTCTTGCAGGAGCTCGGACTCCGTTCAGCGTAGAAGGAAGAGAAATGAATCAAACAACGTATACAGATAGAGATGAGCGTTGCGCATTGATACCGATACAAAAGGGGACCAGACTGGGGAGGAGGAGAGGAAGTCCCTACAAACTAACTAGCTCATATTCGAAAGGGAAGACCTTAGCCCATTCCTAGGAAGCCCGGGACGGGGTTTAAGATTCCTTCAACTCTGCGGGAGTGCATTCAAGGAGTTGCTAGCTACTAGAAAGGCTGAAAGGAGACGAGCGGACTATTCTGTTACACAATCATTTCAGAACAAGATAGGACGCTCTCTAGGATAGAGAAGATAGGAAGGAATGCGCCCATATTCATATTCAAAAGACTCTAAGGAAGAGATTCCTACTAGGATAGCAACTCAAAACTAGCTAATAGAGGAATTCTTAAACATCCACATCCTAGAAGCTAGAAAGGAGGGAACTAGACTCAGGCTAGAGCTACCTAGATAGAATAGATAGGAAGGGATAGGCTAGCTACCTATTAAAGCATGACTACGTGGGATCAATCTAAAGAAGAAGAGCTCCTATTATGCGACATAAAAATTAGGACACAAGATAGGACGCAAGTAGGATAGCTCATACTAGCTAGCCGAGGAATGACAAAAACAAAGACCTAGCTACTAGAGGAAGTCAAGAGAAATCCTAACCTAAGAGCTCCAAGACCAGAACCTAGCTATCAATGATAGCTATTTTACACATATTTTGCATTGAATTTTGATAGGATTTAGGATACTTTTCATACAATTTGGGCCATATTGCTACCTAATTCTATTAATTGTCTTTGTAGGCCTAAACGATGATTTTTAGCAAAATGACAGTTTTGAGCGTAAATTAGTACTTGAGCTTGGAAACTCAGATAACCTGAATTTAGAATCTTTGGAAAGCAAGAATAAGAGCTACACTTTCATGTTTTGGGTTTTCCTAATTCTGACTAAAAGGGTGAAAACTTGGCTTGAAGTCGTGAAAAGTACGTTGTGAACTGAATAAAAACGTCTTTGGACGGCTTCAGTATTTCTACCAACTGATCTGTAGACCTCGGATGGTGTTGATCTTGAACTAACAGAAATATAATTGAAAGGGCTACAATTAATATTTCTAACCCTTTTCCAGATTCAGACTCCATCATGCTCAAATTTGGCCCAAAATTCTTCACCGCGGTGAACCCTGCATCAGATGTAAAAAATAAACGACGCGTTTTGGCTTGCTAGGGCTTCGTCCTTAAGTGAGAGAGGTATAAATTAGAGCAAAAAGGAAGAGAAAGTAGTCTTGGTTCGTGATTTGGGAGGCAGCTCTGAAGAAAAGATTATTGAAGATTTGGGCTTCAAATTAGAGAAGATTTCTCCATCTTTTGCTTGCTTTTCAATGAATGATCTTGATTCAGTTTGTTTTTGTTGTTTTATTTCGTTTTTGAGATGACTGAGTTGTTTAGCTAGGGTTTGATGTATCTTGATACAATGATTCAAATTTATATGGATTGATTTACTTTGAGTTTCAATTTCATGATTGAGTGTTTATCTCTTTGCTTAATGACTTTTGGATGCTTGATCACCATTCAAATGTGTGTTGTTCATAATGAGACTGAGAAGTGATTTGTGATTGTGCCTCTTAGGATAAATACCGTAGATTAGTAAACGCTAGAGATAGGTTTAGCGATCTATGATCTAGATAAATTCCATAAAGCTTAAAAGACTTTGAACTATTAATCTTCATTTTTGTTGGGTGCGGAAGCTTAATAGGGATAAGTAGGAAATGTTGCTGACAGGTATGTTTTACAACTTAGGGAATTCGATTTTCAATCAAGGAATTAGAACTTGGGTAATAGATTCTATGATTTGAGTTAGCGTATCTAAGTGAAATCAACACCCTAGCATTTTTTTAGCATTGTTTAATTAATTAAGTTGTTGGGTTTTTCATTTGTTTTTAGTTTGTTAATCGTCCATCAATCCAATATATTGTTGCTTCAATTAGGACTTTAACTAGAAAAATCGGTACTTAGTAACATTATCCTCGTGGGAACGATACTCACTCATCACTTTATTACTTAGTGCGACTAGTATACTTGCTACATTTTGCATGTTGTAAGAAACACGCATCAATCAACCAGAGCGGCCCCACCTGAAGAACTAGCTGACCATGCATTCCATGTTGCCGCCAGCTGCCCCACCTGCTGAAAGTATCTAAGTAGTAAGAAGCGGAAGCGAAAAGAGAAGCAGCAAGTGTAGGACTTCCGAAGTGCTTAAGGTTGTTCCGCAACTGCACCGTCCCCCCAAACCTAACTCAAACAGTCAGAAGTTTCACCCGCGACGAAGACTTCTAACCTTACAGAACATAAGAACCTAACGGGAATGAAATGAGATCTTGGAACAAGGGCAGTGGGCGTAGGGTTTGATCCTTCGCACCGAAAGGACTCGGGAAAGAGCCCTCATTCCAAGGGTTTGAGATCTTGGAAAGGACCTAGGAAGGAGCACGCGGAAGTCAATTCTAAGGTAAGCCATTCTTAAGGAAGACCTCTTGCAGTATGGAAGCTGCTAAGTGGAAAAAGTAAATAGGTGAAATGAAGAATCAGGCTTTTCTGGTCGAATAAGATAAGAGAGACTTTTGGGCCAAGAGTGCCCCCAGTGAGTTGAGTGGTCAAGAGCGCGGATGTACAATAGAAATGGTCGTCCTGGTACAGGGGCCGCTAATACCGGCAACTTAGTCAGGTATTCTTTTATGCTTTCGAATGCATCTTGGCATGCTTGGTCCCAGACAAACTCCATTCCTTTTTTCATTAGACGAGAAAAGGGTAGGCACTTGCCTGATATATTGGCGATAAACTATATAGGCCAGCCATCCTTGGTCTCAATTCCTTGATATTAGTAGGAATCAAAACCAGTATGAGTATGGCTTTGATTTTGTTTTGGAATAAAAACCTCAATCCAATTCTTTCGTACTATGAATCCGAGGAATTTCCCTGACGATACTCCGAAGAAGCACTTTAGAGGGTTCATCTTCAGGTTGTGTTGCCTAAGCCTAAGGAAGACTTGTCGTAAATCTGCTAAGTGGTCGACGATCCATGGAACTCGGCAGAGTGTTCCCTATACCCGGGTAGTTAGAGCTGTTCAAAGGGCTGACCTATTGCTGTAATTTTGAAATCTTCTCTCTTTTTCATTTTTTTGTCTCTGGATTTTCTTCTTTCTTTTTTTTCCGGTATGCCGCTCCGCGAGCAAGGAGCGAGAGAACCAAGTGGGCTGTGGTGATGTCAGAATTTGCACCTATTTGTATCTATTTAGTGATCAGTCCGCTAGTTTCTTTGATCCCACTCGGTCTTCCTTTTCCATTTGCTTCTAATAGTTCGACCTATCCAGAAAAATTGTCGGCCTACGAATGTGGTTTCGATCCTTCCGGTGATGCCAGAAGTCGTTTCGATATACGATTTTATCTTGTTTCAATTTTATTTATTATCCCTGATCCGGAAGTCACCTTTTTCTTTCCTTGGGCAGTACCTCCCAACAAGATTGATCCGTTTGGATTTTGGTCCATGATGGCCTTTTTATTGATTTTGACGATTGGGTCTCTCTATGAATGGAAAAGGGGTGCTTCGGATCGGGAGTAATCACTAGTGATAGGGCAAAAAAAGGGGGGAAGGACAAAGGAAAGAGCGATGCCTACATTAAATCAATTGATTCGTCATGGTAGAGAAGAAAAACGGCGCACGGACCGTACTCGAGCTTCGGATCAATGTCCCCAGAAGCAAGGAGTACGCCCGCGTGTTTCAACGAGAACACCGAAAAAACCTAATTCAGCTCCACGTAAGATAGCCAAAGTACGGTTGAGCAATCGACATGATATATTTGCTCACATTCCGGGCGAAGGTCATAATTCGCAGGAACATTCTATGGTCTTAATAAGAGGAGGTAGAGTGAAAGATTCGCCAGGTGTGAAATCCCATTGTATTCGAGGTGTCAAGGATTTGCAGGGAATCCCAGATCGAAGAAGAGGCAAATCAAAATACGGTGCAGTAAAACCAAAATCGATATGAATGGAAGATGCCTCTAGCACTTTTTTTTCTCGGTCAATCGAGGACAATGTTACGCCCTAAAATAGAAAGTATACGGAGCCCTTTTGAATGACCTAGAATGGAGTCTACTACACTAGCCAAGAAAGAGTGTAGTAGACTCCATTCGCTCGTGGAGGTGAGTGGAGGAAGAATCTAAAAATAGAATAGAAAGTTATTGCTTATAATAGTTGCTCGTTCATAAATTCACTCGACCACTTAGTCTTGCTACACTACACGACACGAGTCTAGGGTGAAGTTGAAGTGAAGCAGACACGGTCAAGTGAAGTCCACTTCACAAGTGATTCAGCATACCACAAGAAATAATAAAAAGAGAAGGGTCTCACCCAGGTGGCTCCCAAAAGATAACAGAAAAAAACTCAAACAAAGAACATTCGTTGCATCTAGGATTCAGACTAGCCCACAATCTTAAACCAATTCCTCCTATCAGAGTTAACCCATGTCGCAAACCAATCCCTTTCATCAAACAAAGACCATCAAGAGTTCATCACTACCAGACTACGACCTCTACTCAAACAGGTCCACAAACGAATTCGCAGTTTCAGCAGCGTAGCCTTTTCTGAATCTCAGTTCGTCAAAAGGCCAATAAACATAGATAGGGCTACGAGAAGGGAACAGCCTTGATTGTGTTCAAGGAGTGACTTGACTAGCAGGAATGGTAGACGGAGGAAAGGAATCCAAGTCAACGGTATTATCGGGAGAAGAAACAAAGACGAACCTGAGATCATGGATGAGAGAGTTGTTTTCCCGGGCTATTCTGTATTAGAGAAGTTCTACCCCACCCAGATCTCAAAATCTGTAGGATCAGTCTCTTCGGGTGATGGGTTCCTGTCCGATAAAGGGAAGAGGCAAGCTCAACAAGCAATCAAGGAGAAGGAAGTCTTAAGCCAAGCCAATCTCTTAATAGACGCCATTCTCAGATCTTGATGTGACGGGAGGTGCCAAGTCCAACAAGAATGGTAGCAGCGGGAAGTGGGAAAGAAAGCATTCGAGTCTGTCTCCACTACTTAAACTGACACCGATCTCTCTATTACATCAACAAAGCCAGCTCAGATTCAGAAAGTGCCAAGCTTGGGCTTAATAACTTCGGTTATTGATTCATCGGGATCCGAGGAGAGGTCCTACGAAGCCAAGCCGCTAACCCCAAGAAGCACTTAGACTATCTTACAATAGGGCTTTCTCCCCTTCTTTTCCAGACGCCCATATGAAAGCAAGCTAGCACAAAAGCAAGAGTAGCGCTAGCAGGAGACGCTGTGACCATTAGGCGAATTAGAATTAGGGCAATCGAGTAGCTAAGGCTGAATTTCTGAGGAATGCCAGCAGCTAGATCATCCCACCACAGCCACTCTGACATCGTGAGCTCCGAAACTCCACCATCAGGATAGGAGGAGATGGGATGGAACAGAAGGACTTGAACTGATGCCGTGAGAGAACCGATGTCCAACCAAAAAGTTGAGGTGAACGGGAGTGATGGCCTACTCGACCGTAGAGCATTCTTCAAGCCCAATCGAAAATCTCTTGCAGACTGGATTATGGATTATTGAATCAATCACTTTCTCGTCTTACTACAGTGATCAGTCTGGATCCAATATACCACCCTATCCAGTAACTGCAGAGGGAATAAAGAATCAAAGCGTAGTAGCCGCATCAGCAGTTGAGGGAAGCCAGGTTAAAGTAGAAGATCTTTTTTTTTCGATCGGCTTCTTCCGACAATTAGTGGAGGAAGCAATCAGGCCAAGCTCCAAGCTACGGACTTCCGACTCTTCCGGCTCTATTTGTATTGGAAGCGAGATGAGATTCCTTCTTTAATTGAATCGGGGAAGTCCTATGACACCTCTATTCCAGCAAACAAACTCACAGAAGGTATGGATGTGTCTGATGATTCAGGGAATGAGCTATCAGCAGCTTAACCGATAGATGAAGGAGCGACTAACAAAGCCGGATCATAGGGGCCTACAAAAAAAATTTAGGAAAGGGGGGAAATAACATCACACCAGAGAGGATCGCAGATCTCTTTTTTAGCAGCTTAGTGCGCGCGTACCTGATCTGACCTCCCCTGGAAAGATATGACCTCATCCGGCCGTCAAGGGAAAAGTAACAGACCGAAGCCAATACTATTAAGAAGAGAAGAAAGTGGGCAATTCGGAAGACTTGCTCGGTTCCCTAGGCTGATGCTAGAATAAGATCAGGAGACAGAAGATGTGAAGCAACATAAGCAGTATTCGTATTCCATACACATCCTTCGATTCTTTGATATAAGTGATATCATCTACATAATCTGAGCACCATTAGATATATTTGTCTTATTTACAGCAGAAAGCTAGGCAAAAGGCCTAGCTAATGATTATTAGATTATGTAAGGGCTACTCCTTTATTCCCAGTTCCATTACTGTTTCGGGAAAAGTCTTTTTCAGCCGAAGTTAGCTAACAGTTCACTATTACGCTGAAGCTCCTAGCTAAGTTGCGGAGTCTAAAACTACAAGGGACGAATCCACTTAAACTAACTAAAAAACTCCCAAAAAGAATGATTACTTTCTTTCATTAAATGAAAGAATGCCATTTTTCCTGTTTTCTTGTCTTGGCCCTACTTTGACTTCTTTGGTTGGGCTTCGACTACTAACTTTCCCTTCTCCTCCACTCATAGCTCTTTCCTTCTCCGCCTGACTAATGGAAGCAAGGGACCGAGTTCTTCCCTAGAACCAGAATCGAAAGAGTTCAATCTAAAACAGGTCCAACCAAGAAGCTTCCAAGCGGACTTTCAAGAAATGTCATATAGGGAAAGGAAAACGGACTCTCCAAGTTATAACTCTTCTCTCCCTCATCTTATAGTTCTCGGTAGAGCTTTCACTTAGAAGGAAGGCTGGTGCCCGCTTCCTTTCCTCTTCGGATTCCTATTCTGATTATCCAGGCTAGGATTCTCCTCTGCAAGAAGACATTTTCTAGGCAAGATAAAGGCTATACTAACGACTCAAGACCAAAAGCTAAGATATATCTATGAATAGAGTTCTAGCGGCATCCCTCAATATAAGACATGGAAAAATAAGAGGGGTTCCAGCCGGATAGATTTCATTCCACCACGCAGTAAGTTAAATAATTACTTCATGTAGTAGATCCTTCGATTCAATGTGGGAAAAAAGAGTCATTTTACTTTCGTATAAGCAGGGAAGAAGGTTTAGCTTCCAGACTTCTTCTTTAGAATAGAAGAGAAAGGTCTTGAAAACATTAATGTATTTCTTTCTTTCTTCCTAGTCATAGGCGACAGGCGGTCTTCCTAGCATTTACTCTACTTACTTCGCAACTTAAGAACTAGCTATCAGACTAGGTACCTGATTCAGGCATCTAGAAATGAAGAATAAAGCACTAAAAGACTATGATCTTGGAGGAGGACAGGCATTTACCTTGGAATGGCGGACTGAAGACCAAACCTTCAACCATTACAAAGGGGCTCCCCTGTTTGCTTTCGCTTAGCTTTATCTTATAAAGGGATAATTCATAAAACCTTGCTTATCCTTCTGATGAGCAAGCTTTCGTCTAACTTTGTTAGACTGCCTCTTACGAGCGGGTAACCTACCTTATAAACCATGCCCCACTAGACTTTCTTCTGAGCCAGCTTAACCCTTTAGTGGTTACCCTTTAGTTACTTCTAAACTAACCCCATGGATCTATTCTATTAGAGGTTATAGTAACTGTAAGGATGGAATAAGTAGAAAGATTACTCTTTCAGTTGTTGATTAAAGTGAGCCTGAACGCACTTCATAAGTCTTGGTTGCCTGTTGCTGTTTCAGCCTATTCCCCATAAGAGAACCATATCTCGAGCCTTACTTATACTTATAAAGTGGAATTGCCCCCGACCTAGATACAAGCGCGTTGAGCTTTTAAGTACATTCCGAAAAAAGAAGCGACAAACTTACTCGATAGGGGAGAAAAAATAGCTTTTAACCCGAGTTTAGAAAGGACCACAAACACAAATTGCTTCTCGTTAAGAGAAAGGAAAGAAAGAAGTTCCTAATGACAACTGATATGTTGAAGCAGGGCAAGACAGGAAGGAGCCTTTGAACAACCTGATGAATCGCCTTAAATGTGCTTTTCTAGCGTCTTTGAGTTTCTGTTATAAGCCAACCTTTTCTGATCCTAGTTCATAGTAGGGCAAAGAGTCCTATGCCCTCTATTCTGATGATATGGATTCGACTTATTGGGTGATTATGGAAAAGTGAGTTGTCCCTCTTCAGAGTCAAATTCTGGTTTGGGTGCAGATGATACTGAGACATCGCCTGATGCTGAGGGATCCGGATATTTTGTTTCAAGAGAACCTGGATCCTTTGGTTCGGGAAAAGCTACTTCACGCTCTTGCCTCGGTTGCTTCACAAGCTTGCTTGTCAGCTTGCTTTGCTCTAAGTTGACCTTTTACCGGAAAAAAACCTCGACCTATTCTAACTTTTGAAAGGATATTTTTCCCATGCCTTACGGGGCCCCGTGGATTTGTTTTACTAAATATTGTCTATGCCTACTTTGTTGATCGTTGTAGAAAGAGCAAAATATGGAATGATTGAGGTTAGGAAAACCTTGCCGAGAATCGAGAGATGGGAGGTCACCGAAGCTACCACCACCAGACTAGCACTAGAGAAAGGGCTCTCTCAAGATCCTTAAAAATACAGATACAGATTAGGGCATCGGTCGGGTCCAGAACAGGAGACGAAGGTTTCCCACTCTGTTGATGAATCTGTTCTACAACCATCTTCTATTCATATTCTTTAGCTGTGGCTTAAGGGTATGGTTCAACAGATGAATCTGCGAACCCGAATGCTTTATCCAATCCCGTTCTTCCTGATGAATCTCTTCTGTCTATGCCCTTTCTTCTGACTTAGAAAGCTGGTTCACTCCATCCATAAAAGTTCGATGCGGAAAACCCTTTCTCTTACGTAAAAATCAGAGTTGGACCCTGAGAGAACTCAGTGCAGAGAATGAATCTCAGTTCGATGGTGATGTATGGAATACTCGGGCATTGATTGAGAAGGAAAGGACACGTTATGAGGCGCATCAGTTCTATTAGCATTAGCCGATGATCCCACAATGGAATGGACTCGGCGATGAAATCTCTTTCGTGAAAGAGTTGTTCGATTACCAGTGCAACCCTTATATCTCCGATCAAGGAGCCACAGATCAATCACTCGTTCTCTCTTGTGAGCTTGACCGTTTTACCATCTATCTTTCCAATAGAGGCTAAGGGAGCACTTAAGGCCTTCATTCCCTTCCCTGAACACCATCCTCAATCTCTCACTTGAATCGATCAAGATCCGACGTCACATCGGAGGGTGAACGGCTAGCCAAAGCCTATCGTTTGGAGAAAGATAGTGGGGGAGCGGTTGAAAGCCTTACCCATACCTTGCACATGAAAAAAGCTAGCTTCAAAAGCTCTCTCTAGCTATCTACCTTAACCTACGGGGAATATGACCCATCTGCTCTTCGCGATTCTGGCTCCGGTATTGTGCCTCTCCTTGTAAAAAAAGCACTCAACTCACTCAGGCCTTTGGAGATCCTTCGCTTTCGAGGCAGCTGGGATCAAGGTTTTGTGGCGGTACCATCTGGACTTTAACTCATCTCTATGGATGGGACTCTTCATCTGCATAAAGCCTCTGGAGCGATTACGTCGTATTGAAGTTTAGTTACGATTTCTTTTCTGCGACCGATCACTTCCCGCTTAATGTGCAGAGTATCATATTTTCATATACATGAAAGATGAAAAGTTTCATGACATTATGAATGTTTTGAATTTGAATAAGGTTCTCCTTCACTGCCCGCGCTACATCCGGCCAGCATATCGTCATTGGTTTTTGGAATATCTGTTCACGCAAAGTTGCCCACCATACTGAGAATCCAATTAATAGGCAAACGAGCAAGAAGAATCGTATATCTTTTAGATACGAATACACGAGGGCGTCCTTCAAGCCGAAAGTAACAATTCTTTCATTTCTTCTATCATTAAGCAGCGTTTTAGATTGTTAAAATGAAAAGAAATTGGAAGTTCTTCCCTTCAAGTCTCTTTTAGGTTTAAAGAGGCTGGCTATAGGCGGTATTCGTCTTTGGCTAAGGAAAAAGAAACCTCAATATAACCGACACTGGTATAGACACGTTTTGGTGGCCTTCTCGCATGGTGAAATCATACCACTACTCTTTCCTATCTGGTTAGGTTTTCAAGATGGGTTAGTAGTTAATTGCTATCACCTTGGTATGGTACGGTATTCTCTTTTGGAGTCGTGTCGTCCAAATGACAAGTATTTGTTGTCTGTGCGGGATGATTTTGAGCATAAGCTCACTGAAGAAGGGGACTTCTACGTGGAGAAAGTCATGCTCAAATATTGGGTGGAATCTCTAGTACGATATGTCCGGTGGTATGAGGAAGCCTGTTGTGACTTCACTTTACCTTTGGAACAACTATTATATCCACCTGCGGTTTGTCTACGTCCTGATCGGAAAGACCTGTTAAGTAAGTTTAACAAATAGGGTCTGATGCTCAGATGTTATAATCCGTCAGCGTCGCTGTCCGCTACCTTTAATGGGCAGTGCTATGCGATTGAATGTTTAAGTTAAAGTTGTGCAATCTCGTCTTTGGTTAAGTAAGGGCTAACTCTTGGTTGGAGTTGGTTTAACGGACCGAAGAGTGTCACTACGATAAGTTTCATTATGTAAATACCGAAAATGAAAATAACTTGTCGCAGGAGCAGCCAAAACAAAAAAGAAGAGACATGAATTCATTGAATAACAAAGAAAAGAACCCGAGAGGTCGGTTGAGCTATGGAACGATTCCGTTTATTAGCAAGCCTTTCTCCCACGAAATCTGTTAGCAGAATCTATCCCAGAAGCGAAATTGGGAAAAATTTGGATTGTGGGAATCCGCATTGAACTGCGCCCCGGCTTGATTGCTGGAGGCCCTACTACTTTCGATGAACTCTCTCAACGTGCTACTGGACTTGAGGAAGTCCTGATTGAACGGCACGCATATGCTAATGTCACAGATAGAAGTCGAAGACCTCCTAAAGGTAGCAAAGACAGAAGAAAGAAGGTCAAATCAGCCCTTTATATAGGATATAGGCAATGATATGCTGAAATTACCGAAGTCTGACTACCAAGTGCAGCCCGAGATGAAGATGACCAATGGTTCTGTCTTTATTGTAGGAAGAAAGTAATGTCCTAATCCCCAAAGCTACAAGAAAACTGAGACTACAACTGCTGCCTGAGATAAGACTTTTTTTGCGATGCGGCGTGATTCAAATTGCTACGCTTTCCGATCTCGCATTCCACAATCGGGAAAATAACAAGAAAAGTTAGATGGGAGATTTTAGTGGGACAACGTGCCCTCGTACGCAGTCGTGGCAGATAAAGAAAAAAGAACATTCCTAACTCGCGTCCATGATGCTATCCATGCACGCGGTTCGGGCCATGCCTACAAACTAGTCCACACCTAAGGTCCAACCCGCGCCTGCAGTCCGACTCATGCCATCACTCTAGCGTTAGAGCTTATTAACGACACTCTGGTCTGACCCATGAAGGCACCTACTATGACAAATTTTGGGTACAAATTTTTTCAATACAAAAAATGAAAGAAGCAGCTATCGCAGGATTTCTGCATCTGGAAGTCTCGCACGCACTCCTCCAACATCAAAGGGAGAAATACCTTATCCGCACCTCCATCCAGAAAGAGACTTCATCTAATACTAGATCTTGTTGAAGCTCAGCCAGGACCTGAAAGAAATCCGTAAACCAACGCTTCCCCCTCTCCAGACTCAAGCCATGATCCAGTTCCAGACAACATGCCTGAGGTACGCCACTCCTCTCGTCTCTCTCGTCCTGTTCAAGGCTTTGTTTCATGCAATTCTTGATCTCCTTGTCATCGTGTATATCTTGCTAGTCTCTCTTCTCTATAAAAGAACCCGATTCCTTTTATGATTATGAAGCGTCCTCTCAATCATGTTGGAGAGAGACCATGGCTGAAGAGCTACAAGCTATTGAAAGAAAGAAATCATAAAACAGGAAACAGGGGCTAGTACAGCAAACATGGGTTTCAATTTCGACAGAGCAAGTGGGAAATCAAAAAGACCTACGAACTAAAGACGTTCCGTGAGCATCAAACTCCTGTATGGTCTTTACCGCTTGGGAACCTCAACCTCGCCTATCCCCTCGAAGCAGCTCTATGGCTCGCTTCAGGTATTACACTCGCTGGAGTTAAATCAAGCTTTTGATCATATTCAGCCTTCTACCTTTGACCAGTGGGGATCATCAAAAAGTTAACCCCAAAGAGCCAATAAAGTTGATACTGATTCTCTTTTAAATTGTCCAGAATAGGGAAAGGGAACTAAATCGCTTAAGATCCCAAAGTCGCATATTTCTCATCTTCTTCCACATCCGTAACCCTTAAAACTTTTACTTTACGATAATGAGAACGAGTGAAAGTTCTCGCTCCGTGCCCTCTACTATAACGGGTTTAGTTAAAGGTCCATTAATTGGGTCTTTAAGGTAAAAAGTGGATTGCTGAACTTCCTTTCCTAAGAGTTCATTAATCTTGAATAAATTACCTGCTGCTCTCAACAAATACGGAAGCTGTGGTTAAAAGAACCGGAGCTAGTATAGGAGGAATCTTGTCCTACGAAGGAGTTGTATTACATGGAGGTAAAAAAGTCTCATATTTATAAGAATAGAAAAAAGATTCCGATGATGGTAAAGACAAACTTGAAGAGCTCTCGTTAGCCCAAAGGTTCTAGGGTTCGAGAGAGAGAGAATTCCTACTCTAAGGAAGGGAAGAAGGTAAGAAAATCAGTAGAATGCTACTTTCTGTACTATCGCTTGTGAACATTCAACCATCAAGAAATTATCCAATCCGCAGCTAGTTGTGGGATTAAGACTTCTTTCCTTTTATCCGGACTGACTTTGATTATGGAATAGACGACTGGCCCAACAAGGATAGTACGAAGCCCCTCAGATCGTGAGACTTATATGCATTTTTAAGCAATTCAATGCTTACCCAAGACAAAAGCATTTATAGAGCGAAAAAGGGCTTTCGAGTGAGCTTGGGGGATTCAATCAAGGTAAAAGATTGGTCTATACAAATGGTAGTTGCTCAATTTTCTCCACCCATTTTATCATAATGATCTCCCCATGGATAAGATAAGGGGGATCTTCCAGAGAATATGGATCCGCTGGAAAAGAAAGATCCACTGGAAAAGAGATATTCATTAGAGAATGAAGATCGAAAAAAAGTCTTTTGGTAGGCGATTTTTCTCTTTCTGTATCGGAAAGTCTGTGTAGTGGATATAGTTCATATAAAGATAAAGGTTATGATAGGTCTTCCAATAGAAGGACTGGTTGTATCGCTGTCTAGACAAAGCAAGGATCCTTCGGAGAAGCCAACTCAATGAAGAGCGGAATCTGAGTGAACTAGAGCGATTACACCTTATCTTATGTCTTTTTCTAGCCTTAAGCCAAAGGATTCAGTAGTCATTGTTTCTTAGTGCGACCGATTGCGAGTATTGGCGTGTTGGGGGGTTAAGCCGCATTAGTAGCGCATCTTATCTTTCGGCTGTGTAAGTAAAGACGGCCCTTAGTCCTCCTACGGCAGCAAACGTAGCATCAACTTACTATTGAGGGGCCTCACTCCCTAATTAAGCCAAAGTGCGTAAGGTTCATTTAGGTGGGCCCAACAAGGGAAACACATTCCTTTCTTGACTTAGTTGAGGGTAGTCGTTGTTGGTTAGGTAGATGTGAGGAAAGAGCAGTGCTTTATGAAAAAACAAGTCTAAAACAGAGATACTCGTCGATACGATAGGTTGATTTACGCCTGTCTCTTATACACATTCTAGATCTAATGCTTTATGAAAAAACAAGTCTAAAACAGAGATACTCGTCGATACGATAGGTTGATTTACGCTTACCAGTCATTATAGGCATAAAGCCTAATCTTAATTTGGAAGACAATACCAATAGAGGGGCTAGTAATTAAAAAACGAATAAGCTGGTCAAGTAGAAGGAACTCCCAAAGTGTGAAACCCCTAGGGATAGGGGATAAGACTGAGTCTAGGGCAATTGCACCGTTCTCTCCCTCCGCGCATGACTAATCGAGAACGAAATTCACAATTAGAGTGCTGTCGGGTTAGGACTGACGCTTCGACTATCGAAACAATTGTAGCGGCCGCTAACATGCTCAATTGCCTTCACTAAAGCAGCACTAAAACGAAGCACTATTGCCACCCCCACGCTATATCATGCACTCAAACACTTTCTCCTTTTACTAGTTAAAGCAGAAGTAGGCCGCATGTAGTAGCAAACTTTTAGCCAGCAGCTAAGGGTTTAGCAAAATAACTCGATTCGGATGTGCAGGGGCGGTTCCCGTTTTGAGCTGACGCCTTTTGTTTGTTTATGTAAATTTCTGTTGATAGAAGGTAGAGGTAGGCATGCGGATACAGTAATCTCGATATCCTGTTCAGTTTGTGGGCAGCTATGCCAAAATGGGGCATGAAGGAAGACTGCGCGATAGCAGCAAAGAAAAGAAAGCCCCTACCGCGCCAGAGAAGCGGGGAAGAACTTAAGGCATTGAAAGACGTGTTTCTAGAGAATTCTTATGCACCCTTTCGATAGAAAGAAAGAGCCTTTGTCCCTTTCTTCAAAAGCTTCAACATACTGTATGCTTGGTCATGTAGGGATCCAAGCAACGGTAATCTGGGTGTGAAGGTACTATGAAATCTAACTTAGAGAAGTAGAATATCACTTAGATAAAAAAGAGTCAGAATGGTGGCGTTATCACTTGTTCAAGAGCGAGATAATTAGAGCATGCAACCGATAATGGAGACAGATATATAGAAGGTGTGCAGTGAGGGCTTTTGTAACTCAATTTTTCAGCTTTCTAAAAGAAAAGACGGAAATAAGAGATAAAGAAGGTAAGACTTATGGCTCTTGTAAAAAAGGGATCCCTCAGGGCAGTCTGTTGTCTCCCGTCTTAATTAACATCTTTTTTCACCAACTTGATGTGAATATGCAAAAATTTATGAGTAAAGAAGCAAGAATTAGGTATGTATGTGCGCTACGCTGACGATATAGCTTTTGCTATTAAGGAAGGAGCCAACTCAGAAATAAATGGTAAGCCAAGGGTTCAAGCAATTCTTTAATGAGGCCTTGACTGAGCTGAAACTGGAAGCAACTAGTTTTGAGCTCGTTCAAGGAATAAGCAAACCCTATCAAACCCTGGTTTTAGGAGTGCTTGCCTCAATCAGTCCGGATGGAACTATCAAAATGATAGCGCCCATTAATAGTAATAGATTCAAAAACAAACTGAATCATAAAATGGATAACGACATAAGGAAGATCCAAGGCAAGGGCATGCAGCACGTTGAGATTGAGAAAGCACTCCATTCCTTTTTAGAGTCTTCCCCTATCTAGCTCTCTATTCGTGCTGTTGCAATGCTAATGAGGTGCTCACCTTTGTGCAAAACGCGTTCATTCTAAAGTGCAAGCTTTATCTACAACTACAAAAGAAAAGAAAGATCAAGAAGGGGAAGGACAAGACTCCCCAGAGCCTCCTCGACTTTAGGAGCATCCTAACACGTTTAAGGCATTTCCGACAAAAAGAAAATCGGAAAAGAGAGAAGTTCATTGACTTTGAAAAAGAGAATAGGGGGCCTGACTCCATTCTTTCCTACAGTCAGGAGTGGCGGGCCGGGAAATACAACCAACCAGCCGAAGTAGCACAGCAGCCATCTCCTCTTTACTTTACTTTACTTTACGTGTTTCAGTTCCTTCGTTATAGTTCCCTTGTTTTTTCGAGATTCGAGAAAAGGTCCCATTCTTCAATATCATGATTGGGTCGACCAGGCCAGATCATGTAACAATTTAAAATGGAATGATTTCGTGCAAATCTTTGCGTTTGTGTCTTCGATCGATTCACAAGCGAGTAGACGATGCTTTTTTTTATTTTTGTATGTCGGGCTATTTTATTTATTTAAGAAAAAAATGGATTAGGAATCTAGTTTGGTTTTTTTAGATTCTCTTTCTCACTTATTTACTTTTTATAAGACTCGTAGTTCCCTCTCTCACCTTATTTAAACTTCTCCTTTGTCCGTGCTTCTTAATAGAATTGTCGGGGGCTCCGTGGATCGTCGGTAGCCTCCCAAGTGCACGCGCTTTCCACCCTCAATTATTATCTTTCTCTGAACGAACAAGACCCAGAATGGGTCAATTGGGTGCAACGGGAGCTGAGTGAGAGGACTCCGGACGTCGAGCTCGCTCAGAGAATTTATGGATTTATCAGCCTGGAGGAACGCTCGTTGACATGTAACGCTGTAATAGAAACCTTCAAGCATTTTTATTACAGCAGCGGGGCCTATCCTCTAGTGAAAGCATATATTCTCGATAGCTGTGTTCGATCGACACTGGAGCAGCTAAATATAGAGTTTGACGGCCCAGCTCTCAAGAGCGCGCTTCGTAGTATGAGAATCGATCAGGAAAACTTGACCTTTTTTAGGTCGGTGATCGATGGAACCCAATTGCAAATCAAACTAAACCCGAGGAAAACACTTCACCGGTTGGTAAGCCAAAGACTATTATACTTACCCTTGCCACTGTCCTATATGATAGGTGGCTGAGAACTACCACTGGACCGACATCAATTGAAATTTCAACTGGTAATGCAACTCTCTCGAAGAGAAAAGCAAGGGAACCTGAGATGCCCGTAGGGGAAGGCCTAATAGATTCATTTCTCCCAATTGGCTTTGGCTAGAATCATATTGGATCGGCTGGATCGTCATGGAAAGCTACTAAAACTTGCCTTGGATCGCATGGACCCAGACTTTGTGATAACCTTAAGATCCTCTGAGACTGTCCTCATCTAAATCGCTTTCCCCCTTTCTTAAACAAACAATTTCCCCTCGATAGTGAAAGATTATGAAATGGATAATATCGGAGATTGAAAACTTGATCCAGTATGCTCACTTGCTGTAACTACTAGACTATCACTGTATTGCTAGCTAGCCCTGTTATTAAACCGGTCCCGTATACACAGTGAAAACAAAAATTAATATAACAGGATCGTTTACATGAGCCAAGATCAAGGGTATAATTTTACAATTCATATTAAAGCAAGAATCTTCAAAAATTAATAATCTGTGCTTATAAACAATACACACGTTTGGAGGCTCCACCAATATTGTCTCTGAACGTGTTTGCTACCGATCCAAGTGTAGGATCAAACCGTAGAGGTCTACACGAAGACAATCAACAAGAACCAATGAGGGATTTGCTAGATCCTCCTTGGCCTTAAGAAATCAAGAAGAACAAACCAAAGAACTTTGATTCTTTGCAAAAGCAAAAGTGGCGTGAGAGTGAGAGTGTTTAGGGCTGGAGGTTTTCTCTTTTCAATGAAACAGTAAATAATAAAATAACACTTATTTTTTCAACTAAAACCTTTTTCTTTTATAGTGTTACTTTAGTTGCCCTATTCCCATATGGAATGGCCTTGGGCTTCAACCCAAACACCCCAGGTTGCCAAACCATCCCAATTTGATTTATTTTATTTTCCATCATTCTCAATTAAAATCAATTAATATAATATTTAAATATATATTAACATTTAACAATAATGATAATATATTAAATATGTGCGAACACCATTTAAACGTAATTTCACTTATTTAATTTTTCTAACAAATTAATAAAGGCACGACCTCAGCAAATTTATTGCACGTGAAATTACCAAAATACCCTTTCACCTTAAAGATGAAAACGCCCTTCTTTCTTCTTGGATCTTAAATTGTCTTCTATGTGTGTGACCCATAGGCTCCTCATCATGCCGACAGGTGTATAGTATCGCGATTAACACCAATTAATCATCTCACTAATACACAGCCAATTGGCCCCTAGTAAGGCATCATGGCCACCGATAGTTCGGATTCAACAAAGTACTACCTGTCAACGATATGGTTACCGTGCAATTCGATCCTTTCATCATCATTATCTCGACGAGACAAGGCATAGAAATAGTGTCAACCTTCGGTTACTCTCGATATTATTTATTCAGTTTTCTGGACCATGACTCGTATTATAAACTGGATAGAGCAACAACTCAAGCCCACTATGGCCACAGTTTTAGTGTCATTGCCATATACTGAATTGCATCATGAGATAACTTCTCCCATACCCGAAGTGATGAATCCTCTGTCAATCCACCATAGTCTTGATACACTCCTTGATGCGGCCAATCACCACCGTATTGACAGCTCTGAAAAGAACTGCGTAGGCTAGTGTCAAACTACACCAATCGGTGCACAAGGCGCTCTAGTGATCTCAAGCTAAGGATCACATGCACCACCATTCGTTAGAGGATTTGTTCCAAAGACACTGGAGTTACCATCCATTGAAATCCTCTGTGGGTCAGTCTAGTGAACTTGCTGCGGTGTAATCGCTGCAGCAAGCACCCATGTGTTGCACCAGGTTGTCACCAAACAACCTTGACAAGTGAGATCAGTCACTGCCTTTCGACAGGTCGTTCAACAAAATGATAGCCTTACCGTATTATCTGTGTCCTTACTTCAGAATAATACTGGGGCTATGACGTTTCGAAATGGCCACCATATGTGCTCATAGGGTTCTTACTATCAAGATTTGAAACAATTGATACCCTCGTCACGGTTCTACCATTCTAAAGACATATATCATACATATTGCAATATAATGATTTACGCGATATAGAATAAAATGTATTTTATTGATTAATGAACATTATTACAAAGAGTCAATTCTACAATAATTGATTGGCTCTAGGGCATCTACTCTAACAGTCCTTTGATGCTTTTGCCCTTCCCCATCTAACCTTTCCTCCGCTATCAGTCCTAGCAATCGAATAATCATAGCCTCGCTCCAACCTTAGAAGACCCACCTTAACAATCTTCCCTTGGCTTTCACTGAATAGAATACCTGCACCAGCAGCATAAAGCCAAGTTCTGGAGCCTCTAGCTTAATAGGTGGTGGGGCAGCACGGTCTCATTCCTGCCATTCCGGAGCCAGACGGTTGGTAGCACGGTTGAAAACGCTTGTTCACGAATGGAATGGTACAACTTGGCTTAGAATATCTATCCTTCCAACGGTCTCAGTCCTACGTTGAAAATTTGTATATAAGTGGTGTTCGAAAAATGCTCAACCAAGGAATGAATCACAAGGTGAATTTTAAGCCTCAACGAGAAAGAAAGGAAATTTTTGTTGGGGACAAGTCAAATTCTTTCATTTAGTGGTTTGGTATATTAAGATCACTGCTGCATTTAAGAGTTATCTTTCTCACAAACTAGAAATTTCATTAAGAGAAGAAAGATCGTAGCGTAAAAAGAAAGAACGATTCGAGGCTTTTTTCTTTGCTAAGTACAAAGCAAATCTAAAGTCTAAAGAAGATTAGCGCAACATATTACCATTTGCATTTGATTTCTCCCATAGTATTCTCTTATTTGTCCCAATTATATCTCCTTTTAAGTGAAATAATTCATAATGTTTTAAGTGAAATAATTCATAATGACCATCATTTACGCTATTTCATTCTTTTTCTTATTTTTTTGATTCTGCTGATCGTAATCCATCTCTTTATTCCTTTAGTTATCTATCTAAAAATACTAAACAAGATTGTAAAATAGAATCAATCATTGAATATGCAGGCTAGAAAGATGGTTAGACTTTGGTTTTGGCAACCACCGTAGGAGGTGTGATGTACATGTGGACCGCCCATTTCAATTGTTGTGCTTTCTTAAATTGCATAGCGTTCCTGACTTTCTGGAGTTATAACATTTGAATTTCTCTTACATTCCACGTTCCCGAAACGGATCCTATCAAATATTTCACATTTTCTATGATTATCTCTATTTTAGGTATTCGGGGAATCCTCCTTAATAGACGAAATATTCCTATTATGTCAATGTCAATTGAATCAATGTTATTAGCTGTGAATTCGAACTTTTTGGTATTTTCCGTTTCTTCGGATGATATGATGGGTCAATCATTTGCTTCATTGGTTCCAACGGTGGCAGCTGCGGAATCTGCTATTGGGTTAGCCATTTTCGTTATTACTTTCCGAGTCCGAGGGACTATTGCTGTAGAATTTATTAATAGCATTCAAGGTTAAAGATGACTCCTAGAGAATTACCAAAATACGAAGTTCTCTTCTCCTTTCGTTCTCTTCTTTCTTTTTGATTTTGACTTGGTTGGCAGGGTCAGGGCCTTTCTCGCTGGGCGAGCGCATCCGATTCTAACTTTCCTAAACCACTTCCCGTTCAGTTGCTGAAAGATAGAGATAAGCTTTCTAAATGAGATTGAGTTCCACGAATATGCAGGCTAGAAAGATGTTATTTGTTGCTATTCCATCTATTTGTGCATTAAGTTCGAAGAAGATCTCAATCTATAATGAAGAAATGATAGTAGCTCGTTGTTTTATAGGCTTTATCATATTCAGTCGGAAGAGTTTAGGTAATACTTTCAAAGTGACTCTCGACGGGAGAATACAGGCTATTCAGGAAGAATCGCAGCAATTCCCCAATCCTAACGAAGTAGTTCCTCCGGAATCCAATGAACAACAACGATTACTTAGGATCAGCTTGCGAATTTGTAGCACCGTAGTAGAATCATTACCAATGGCACGCTATGCGCCTAAGTGCGAAAAGAAAGTGCAAGCTTTGTTATGCCGAAACCTAAATGTTAAGTCAGCAACACTTCCAAATGCCACTTCTTCCCGTCGCATCCGTCTTCAGGACGATCTAGTCACAGGTTTTCACTTCTCAGTGAGTGAAAGATTTGTCCCCGGGTGTACGCTGAAAGCTTCTATAGTAGAACTCATTCGAGAGGGCTTGGTGGTCTTAAGAATGGTTAGGGTGGGGGGTACCCCTATTCCAAAAAAACTTGCACACGAGTGAATTCTTCTTCTTTATGCAGCGGCAGAGGCGACTTCACTTTATGTTGATTTCTACCCCAAAGTCACTCGCTTCCTTAGCCTTAACCCCATCAGTTTCTTCGTTTCCCGCCTTTGTTTGGGCTTAGTTACGACCATTTTCATTTGAACAAGAGTGGATCTCCCCTAGTATTCTCCGAGAGCTTAGACACCATAGGTCTTGCGTAGATAAGGAATTGGCAATAACTAGTCCTTCTTACTTCATGCTTACTAAGGCGGTAATGACATCGAATTGGCGGTTACCTTGAATAGGAATTATAACTAATCTCTGATCGGCGATTAGTCTCTTTTTTGAGTTAAATGATTTAGGAGTAAAAACAACTTATTCTAAGATTCTCCCATCTCGCTCAGTTGAAGAGGAAGACGTAACTTTACTACTAATAGGCTCCTTCCCCAAGGTTTCAAAACAACAAAGCAGACATGCACACGAAAAGACTTGCAACAGTAAGGTAAGGCTTGACTTTCCCTGCTATGTACGAGACTGGGCCAACTGCTTAGACGAGAACATAAAAAATGGGAGATTCAAACCCGTTCCCGATTGCCTTTGATTCTCATTGGAATTGGACCTCCCCGGCTAGGCTACTACGTTTTCTTGTTTGAAATTCTAGGTCTGGTCTTCATTGGTATTTGCTTTTTGCTTATCCACTACGTTTTTTTCTTTCTAGTTTTTCTCCCGCCCGGTTGAGCTATCTGAGGTCGATGGTGCTTGAATGTTTTACTTTTCTTCCCCTGCCCTTGTTTCTAGCTTGGGAATGAGAGTGAGGATCTTGGAATTGAAGGAAGTCCCCTGAGATAAAGAAGTAAGCAAGAGAGGCGCGATATGAGACCCCTCATGTTAAGGATTCAGAGCTTTCCCTCGTCCTAGAGCTGATAGAAGTACAATAAGAGTATTAAGTTAGACTGTACCTTGTGCTTTGGTAGGCAGGGCGATCCATTTCTTAGAGTGGGAACAGGACACAAAAACATTTTTAAATATACATTCATTTTACACAAATGAGGTTAGAATAAAACAGAAACTAAAGAGTTAAAGTAAAAGCCTTAACAATTCACCGTAGGCATATAGTTAATCAATTAACTTCAGGAACATAACTTTAGAAACTACCAGAAGACAAGGCAAGCAATTATCCCGTAGGCCAATAGCTTAACTTCTCTTCTTTTTATTCTTCTAAATAAAGAATTTAAGGAGGAACCAACTTAATAATAAAATGACTTCTCTAACAGCAAAGACATTAAACACTTTAACCTCTCTTCTTACCGCAGTTATAAATTAACCAAGACTTCTATATCGTATATGTATATATCTATATTTTTATTCCAATTAAAGCATTGGATGGATGCCCGGGGGAAGGACGAAGGAAGTTTAAATCCTCATCAAGTGAGACAGAAAGGGCAGCTACTTAAATAACAAATGAAATTGAACCTTAGAACATAAGGCAATGGGCCAGAGCCCTCGCTCACCAACAATGGAAGGCTTAGAAAAACATCGACCACTAGCCAGCTTACACAGACTCAAAGGACAGATATGGGCCACTATTCATTAAAAACACTCTTACTAGTCAGTATAGTAGACTCTTCCTATTTACAGACTGGAAGAAAGACTCCCAAAATGGGACTCTGGGGAATGAGACTTGGAAAGAGCACTATAACTAGAAGTCTTAACCACTGCTACAGGAAGGCAACTAGCACTGGTTGGAGGCAACTACCAAGAGAACTAACAAGAGAATTCCCAATGGCTTGCTTGAGAGAACTGTTCACTACTGCTACACCAACGGGAAAGGCTTACTTGATACTCCCAAAGGAAATGGCTTACACAATGGCTGATAAGAGTGTAATTTATATATTTTTATTCCTTCTATATTATGTTTTTGTTATGTTTTATGCCGAGTTGAGCTGATTAGAGTTTATTTTGTAAGTTTGGCATATTTGGATAGACTTTAGGAAATAATTGAGAAAAGATTAGGAAATTCCAGATTTTCCAGATTTTTCGTTATTCTGACCAGTGCTACGTTTTTCAGGTTTTTCAGGGAGCTAGACTCCTTGATTGCAAAAGTGTTCTTTAGAGACATTAAAGTAGATGAATCAAGCTTTTCAGGAAGGTATTATAGGCAGAATCCGAGTTCGTTTGAGTTCTCAGTTGTTGTTGCAAAACCGGACCTGGAATCCTAGTCGCAGAAGGATTCCTTAGCTGAGTATTGAATCTTCGAACGGGCCTAACTGGAGAGTCAAATATCAAAAATGGGTGATTCAAATGCCCAAATTCATCTATACATCTGGTACTACAATTTTTATGAAGTGACTGGGCCCATAAAAGATCTTTTACATGGCGAGAATCCTGGTGCAAGCTAGAAACAAATTATGTTTTCCATATCTGATAAGATTTTGACAAATCTGGAAGTCTATCATCTAGGAAACGTCTAGGAAAGAAATTTCGTGATTCCTGGGAAGAATTAAGGAAAATACATGTTATTTAATTAGAAGTTTTTAGGTTAAACAGGGGAAAGGACAGTAGAGTTTTATTTTTCAGAGTTTTTGCTTTCTAGATCAAGATGTGCGGCTAATTTCCTTCTTCAGTTCAAGGGGATTTTGAAGCCTAATTTCATGTCATTGGTGTAACTTAACTTCAGTAACGTTGTTCTCAATCTCGTTTTTATTAGAATTGTTTATGTTATTCTGATTTAATTGTCTGTGATTCTTGTTTGAGTAATTTAGTTTTGGCCTGCTAAATTGTTTAATCAGAATTTACCTGTTAGAATTAGGAATTGTGATACGTAATCGTCNTATCAAATGGGGGAATACAACCACTGTTACTCCTCTTTTTTAGCTTGAATCTAGGCCTTTTAGGTCAGGAGTGAAAGAGACAGAGGACAAGATCAATAGTAGAATAAGGTCCATGCCCTGCTTCTTGTTTGTCCGGTGTTTATTTTAAATTCATAGCCGGTCTTACTGAATGCGTAAGCGCAGTGCCTTTCGGAACTCTATTACCTTCCCTTCTTCCTGTTGCAGTAACCTTAGCTATTTCATCCGGTGCCAGTGCTCTCGTAGAGTACCCGCGGTTGATGGTTTAATGAATACCTTCTCTTCAGCAAGTTAGGAAGCAAGAATGATTAACTAACCTTTAGGGAGTGAGTGCAAAAAGGCGGAGTAAGGTTATCGTCTGCATAAGATCGAAAAGGCTATCTCCGAGTGAGGAAGTGAATCAGAGAGCAGCACAGAATCGGTTGTGAAAGGACTAGCACAGGAAGCGGTGTTGGTGTGGTCTTACCGGTGCTTTACCTTACCTTAAAACAAAACTGAAAATGCCAGGGAAACGAAGGTAAAGAATTCTTCCTAGAAGCTCTCTTATCGTTAGCCCTCTAAGGGAATTATCTATATTCATATTCTCCTGCCTTGGGAAAGAAAAAAGATGCTTGCTTACGTAAGGCACCATTTTACTAGGCACCACTTTCCTAAGCTTTCTAAGATAAGATCTAACTAGAAAGACATCTTGGGCTAGATTGGCTAACCCTTGCGAATTGGTGATGACTAATGAGTGAATTCAGCCACACGCTTATGGATGAATGGTAGGTGAATCACCATACATAGATAAGTAGACGAAGCAGACTTCCCCTAATTGATAGATGTAATAGTTCCACGAATTAGTAACGGAAGAAGAGTGGAACACCCAGCTAAACCGTAGTGTGCAACGTCTTATAGCCAAGTGTAGGATCCAGATCCACCAGATGAGACTTTTTCACAAGAGGGACTTAGCAGCAAGAACTCTTTTTTCCATGAGCTTTGGTTGCTTTAGGTCATTAGTGTCTCATCAACTGGATGGGATATTCCGCCTTAGGGCCTTGAAGTGGAAGAAGCCCCGGCTGACTAAGCCAATGAAGAGAGAATCAGGCAGCGTACTGAAATAGGATGTGAAGAAAGCCTTACCAAGGATCTTTCAAACTCTTTTAGAAAGCTAGCGCCATCTATCTGTCAGCAAAACCTCCATTTTTTGATCCGCGTAGCCGATCCCTAAAGGTTACTTCTCACTCTCCTGGTCCTTTCTTTTATCTTACTAATAGTCATCCCAATGGAGAACGATCCTCTGGTTCTATCTTTCTTCAAAACCGTCTACGAGGATATAATCCCTTGGCCTTCCTTTTCATTGATCGAGGCCTTTTTCTCCTTTTCTTAGTGGAATGGGGTTGTTTTGATCGATGAAGAAAGAAGGAAAGAGGATTCTCCACATTTAGGCTGCTATGTGTCCATCGGAAGACGCCTTGCCGAGGCTCCGACCACTCCCTCAAAGAGCCCAACATTGCGTAGAATGAAAGACTGATGCTGGCGGAGTTTAAACTCCTTTGACAGGCTCCGTTCAATGTCTAATCAGTCTCCCCGGAGCGCGTTACCCCCCAGTGAGCTAGGGACAGTTATCTCCCCAACATGCTTCTGGTTTCGGCTTTAGATCTAAACCAACCTAGAGCTGGTCGTGGTTTATCGCATTTGGTGAAAGACCCTCAACCATCAAATAGTTGATTGAGATCTTTGTCCTACTTCTCACCTGGCTAGCTACTGAAAAAAAGTAGTTGACTTGATCAGACTCACAAGTTTTCAATGATACCGACAATTAGGAATCAGGGCTTGACTCTCATGGCAAATGGAGCTACAAAACTAAGCAGCATACTTCGCCTTTATTACCTTTCTTTTTTTATAGTCCAGTCCTGCTGCTTGTATGGAGTACGAAGTTGGGCCCAGTCTCAAGCGAAAGATAAAGCTAGGTTTGGAACCCTCATTTTGAATTATTGCTACCCACTGCACTTGAACCACTGATGCTACCATTGGTGCCTCTGCTTCCCGTGCTTCTTCAACACAAAGAGAGACAGATTGCTTGAGTTGTTAGCCTTTGTGTTTGCCTTCTTTTCTTTCTGAGGAATGCTTTACTCTAACATCGGCTTTTTNGTTATGGACTGGTTTCTTCAACCTTTTTTTATGTGTTGGTGTTCTATATGACTGACATAAGACTCGACTTGTTAGATATTACAGAGGTTTAGTGAGCACCATGCCGAATCTCCCTACCATTTTCTTCTCTTTTACTTTGGCCAATATGAGTTCACCTGGTACTAGCAGCTTTATCGAGGAATTTCCCATCTTAGTAGGAGCTTTCCAAAGAAATAGCTTAGTAGCCACATTAGCAGCGCTGGGATGATTTTAGGCGCGGTGCATTCCCTTTGGCTATATAATAGTGTGGTTTCTGGAAATTTAAAACTCGATTTCCTCCATAAATTCTCCAATTCAAATGGCAGAGAAGTTTCCATATTTATACCTTTTCTTTTTGGAAGGGCGACCGTCCGTTGAACTACCAAAGAAAAAATGGTAAACCAATGTGATCATGGCATTGTAGGTGCTTGCGATCGGACGGATGTGACTTCCCTTAGTTGGTTTGGGTGGCATAGCCCGTTGCAGAAGTCCCCCCTTTTTTTGATCCATTTCTTTAGTCTTTAGGAAGCCAAAGCTAAAGCTTGACTTTACTAAAAAAATAAGGCTCACGCAGGGGCGCTCACTTTTTTTGGCTAAGCCGTCTCTCTTTCTGGGTGGGACCGAGAGAAAGAAAGGACGGGGGGCAACCATGCATGGTACTTCTCGACCGTGTCTCCGAGGGACAGTTGAACGAGCGACTCATGAATGCTGCCGGGTTGGACGAGCCAATAACTCAAACGCGTTCGGTCTGTTTTTTGAGCAAGAATCACAATGTTACCTTACCTTCACCATGATACAAATTCCAAGTTCTTATGGCGGAGCACGAGGGGATTTATCATCAATATGATGATGGGAATGGAAACCAGAAGCACGACCGGGGTCTTCGTGATCCAAGATAATAAAACCAGCAATAACAGTAACATTACCCTTCTTTGAAAGCTCCACGGGACCACTTACCACTAGTCTTCGACCGGAGGAGTTTGTTGTACAAAAACGTCGGGACACAGGCTCCCGAAGAGGGAAGCGGATATGGGTGAAGTAACTGATTGAGCTTCCAAAGAAGAATTTCTTATTGCAGAACCAGAATGCCAGACTGATTGTACGTAGGTACCAGGTGAAGTAGTAGTATCAGTAGAGGAAAAATCACTTGAATGCTTGGTTCCAAAATCAGCATTTGTAGAAAAAGGAAAAGAGGACTCATCCAATTTAACACTAGCTGAAATGTAGAGTTTCCGCCAGCGAGCCTTCATGTTAGCACTCTTAGGAAAGCATCGGATAAGCATGAAACTATCTGCGTAGCCTAATCGTTGATCACGAGTACGATATCTTTTTTAATCCAATCAATGCGTAGAAGCATGAAAAGAATTTCATTTCCTTTCAGGGCCTGTGACTTTACTAACAAATAGAAAGGAATCATTGTGAGGAAATCTAGTAGTTGGGTGCGGAGCACCCTCTCCCATGTCTACTTGTTGCCCAGAGCCTTAACTAAAACAAACCAACACATTATCAACCCTTTCCCGGTCATCAATCCTGCAACACTCCTCTCCGCCCTCTACTTGGCAACGCAATTCCCATGCTCACAGCTAGTTAGAGCACCAAATCCCACCCCCGTCTTTCTTTTAAAACTCACCTCACTCTCGTAAATGTCCTTCAAAAATCCTAGTGTGACGTGGATGATCTGCTGAATCCATTGCTAACTTCACCACAATCGATTAGGTGAAATGGTACTTATCTACCTATCTTTACCTAGCATAGGAAGCGAAACGACTCCTGATGATGCTTGCCTCATGGCAACTTATGGAAATGAGAGTATGAGACAACAAGAGGGTTTGTCAAAGAGGTTGTCATATCTTTTACAGAGTCTGACGTAGTAGCGGACAACTTTGAATTGAGACTGAAAGTATCAAGCTCAGTAGTTTATGGTTCGCCCTCTACCATTTTCTTAGGGAAGGGAAGATTGGATTGAACGGCTAGCGAACTCAACCCTTGCGGCAAGAAAACGACGAAATAGCTCATAGCTCGGGTGTGGCTCCCCTGTTTTACTTTTACTTCTCTTACTTATTATTCGCTCCCTGAAGGGCCCAAATTCATCTTGACTTCAGGGTACTGGATTGGCTATCAATGGGTACGTTCGCCTTTGTAGTGAATACTATTGAGTACTTTGAATCGAGCCGGCATTCCTACCCATATAGTGCTTTGAGTTGTGTTTGGCGTATGCCTTTCCTTTTTCTGTGAGTGCGATAGCCTCGCTCTATCCGCTTAGGAAACGATCAAACATGGCAGCGGAAAAACAAAAACATTTACAACAACGGATTGTTCCTAAGAACCAAGATTAGGGCACAAAAATTACAGTTTATACATAATAAAGGAATCTGTAGAAAAATCAGTTAAAGTTTAAGAAATCATACGCTCGTTTGGAGGCTCCTCCAACTTATCTCTGAACGTATTTTGATGTGCGCAAATGCAACACCTAATTTTACCTCACTAAATTCTAATGCAAAGTCATGTAGTAGCAAAGAGCAAGTAACGGTCTTTCCCGCAGAGGATTTAATTAATTATCTACTTCTAACGGGGTTTGTCACGAATTATAAACTCTCAACAAAAACTAAAAAGAACTCAAAGCAAACAATGTAAATCAAGCAATTAATGATGATAGAGAAACCAATAAGAGAAAATGGATTGAAGGTTTATTCGCCACCACTAGACATGAATTACATAAAATAAAAGCACTCTTTAACTTTCTACCCTCTTAATCACATCAGCTCAGAAAATACCAAATGTTGATAAGTTCTATCTCTCTTTACTGAGTCGTTGGACTAGACACGGTTATAACCCAATTCCCTATTTATTAGATAACCTAGGATACGATCTCTAGATTCAAAGTAATAAAAGCATTAAGTTGTGAGAAACCTACTGAATCAAGGCTAAACTCGTATGGTCGGTTTAGTTATCTCGAGTGATTACCCCCCATGTATGCAAGCATACACTTTACCACTAGTTATTTAGGTTAATAAAGTGATTCCGTACTAAACAACCTAAATTGGCATTAATAGATTAATCCTAATGATTTAATTGGCCACTTAAACAATTAAGACAATCTATCTAAACCCTATTCACAGAGAAATAATCACATAACCAAAAGGGATCAAAAGATAAAAAGATGTAGATTTTATTGAACACAAGACATGTTTAGGGTTTTGAAATCACCCTCAATCACAAAAGAATTAGTTCTTCATGAATAAATATGAGAACATCATTGTATTAGTCATAACAAATAATAATAAAAATGAAGAAGAAAAACTTAGTGAAACTTGGTTGGATTAATGAAGTTGATGATGATCTCCTCCAATTCTTCTTCTCCAAGCCTTCTTTAATCTCCCTTTTTCTTCAGTTCTTGAATATCTTTGTTCTCTCTTTTTTACCTCTCAAAGAATTCCCCAAAAATAATGCTAAAAGACTTCTATTTATATCCCACAAGGGTTAGGGTTTTCTTTTCCTTAATTCTAGTTAGTTTAGGACTCTTAAAACCCTATTTTCCTAGTAAAAAATGGAGGAAACGTTCCCAGCTGTCGTGACTGTGCCGTGGTATTGTGCTGCGGCACAATAGCTACTGGAAAAAGTGTGCCGAGGCACAGTAGCTACAGGTCTTCTTCCCGCATCATTCCACTGTTCTTCAGAGATGGTTATTTTTTAACTTGATAACGATGAAATTTGGAAAAGTGGTAAACATATTAAATATAGCCCTTTGAATCAGCTTTCTAACGGCCCAAGAATTGTCTTAATCCAGTTCTATAGGTCAAGATATTCTCAAAATATTGAGGCATGCTCAAGCTAGAACGTAATCTAGAATCTTCTCTTTACTTCAACTTCCATAACTTCTTCAATTCAACTCCGATTCTCGATCCGTTTGTTTCAAGTAGTCAAAAATTCTCTCGCCAACATCATCTCTCATCCGAATATTATTTTTTAGCCTTATTTTCTGAAAACACAACAAAAATACCCGTGATCCTGAAAAGTGCCTTTATGAAACAATTAAGTTAATTCATGCGAATTAATCCTAATTTCCCACAAATGATACCTATAAACCACTAAGTATAATTGTATTTTTAAGCACTTATCATATTTTTCTACTGACCCAAGTGTTGGATCAAATCGGTGTAGTCCACACAAAGATAACCATAAGGAACTAAAGAGGGATTTGCTAGATCCTCTTTAGCCTTTAAGAACTGTATTATAAACTGGATAGAGAAACAAATCAATCCCACTGTGGCCATAGTTTTAGTGTCATTGCCATATACAGAATTGCGCCGTGAGATAACTTCTCCCGTACCCGGGAGTGATGAATCCTCTGTCAATCTACCATAGTCTTGATACACTCCTTGATGCAGCCAATCACCACCGTATGGACGCTTTGAATATAACTGTGTTAGGCTAGTGGCAAACTGCACCAATCGGTGCACAAGGCACTCCGGTGATCTCAAGTCTAAGGATCACATGCACCACCATTCGTTAGAGGATTTGTTCCATAGACACTAGGGCTACCATCCATATGGAATCCTCTAGTGGGTTAGTCCAGTGAACTTGCTGCGATGTATTCGCCCACAGCAAGCACCCATGTGTTGCACCAGGTTGTCACCAAACAACCTTGACAAGTGAGATCAATCACTGCCTTTCGACAGGGTCGTTCAACACTATGATAGCCTTACCGTATTATCTGTGTCCTTACTTTAGAATAATATTGAGGCTACGGACATTTCTAGAATGGCCTCACTATCAAGATTTGAAACACTTGATACCCTCGTCACGGTTCTACTATTCTAGGGACATATATCAATACATATTGCAATAATAATGATTTACGCGATATAGAATAAAATGCCTTTTATTATTGATTAATGAACATTATTACAAAGAGTCAATTCTACAATAATTGATTGGCTCTAGGGCATCTACTCTAACAGCCATGAGAGCATGTTTTAAGAAATCGATTAATTGATTAATTTAAATTTTTTGATGATCTACAAGTTTGGAACATTGGGTTATGGATTTTTGTTGAAATCAGTAGCTTAGATTGATTGGAAAAACTGATTGGCGTATTTTGGTGGATGGTTGAACTAATTTGTTGATACAGATCAGCGTACGCTCGCCGCGGCGATATAACCCATCGCCGCGATGATCGTCCTTAGGACGAGCGCTGTTCGCAATCAATGCTCGTCGACGATATAACCTATCGCCGCGGCGAGCACACGTTTAGCTTGAACGCGATGATAATCAGCGCACGCTATGGCGGCGAGGGCACTTCCAAGTGCGTAAGGGCCAAATTGTAAAGTTTCAAAACTTTTGGACCAAATGTAGATCTGCAAATTGTCAAGGGTTAATTATTAATTACCCCCTGACAATATGCAGATCTATATTTGGTCCAAAAGCTTTGAAACTTAACAATCTTGCCCCTACGCACTCGAAAGTGCCCTCACTGCAGTGATGAGTTAGATCACCGCAACGTACGCTGACTATCGTCGCACTTACGCTAAACGTGCGCTCGCCACGGCGATGGGTTATATCGCCGCGACGAGCGTTGATTGCGAACAGCGCTCATCCTCAGGACGATCGCCATGGTGATGGGTTATATCGCCATGGCGAGCGCTGATTTTTGCAATTAGCGTGTAATTTTCAGTTTAAAGTTTAAGAAATCATACGCTCGTTTGGAGGCTCCTCCAACTTATCTCTGAACGTATTTCGCTATCGACCCAAGTGTAGGATCGAACCGGTGTAGTCCATATGAAGATAACCTCAAGGAACTAAAGAGGGATTTGCTAGATCCTCTTTAGCCTTTAAGAACCAAGAAGAAAACAAAGTGTATTTGAATTTAGCAAAGAATGTAATCTGGCGTGAGAATGTTTAAGGGGCTAGAATTTTTCCCTTCAATGATTGAATGAGTCAATTAAAATATTTCACAAAGTGTGCACTTATATAGTGCACACTATACCCTATTCCATCATGGAATGAGCTTGGGCTCCAACCCAAACACCCCTTGTATCCAAACATCCCCTTTAAGATATTTTTAATTTTAATTTATCATTATCTCAATTAAATTCAATTAATATATATTTACAATATATATATTAACATTTAACAATAATGATAATTTATTTAAATATATGCGAACACATATTTAAATATAATCTCACTTATTTAATTTTAAAATCAAATTAAATAAAGGCTACGACCTCAGCAAATTTAATTGCACTATGAAATTACCAAAATACTCTTTGGCTAAAAAGACAAAAACGCCATTCTTCTAAACTGGTTCTTAAATTATCTTCTATGTGTGTGACCCGTAGGCTCTTCATCATACCAGTAGTGTGTAGTATCGTGATTAACACCAATTAATCGTCTCACTACACACAGACCAAGATTGGCCCCTAGCAAGGCATCATGGCCACCCGATAGATTCGAATTCAGCGAAACAACTACCTGTCAATGATATGGTTATTGTACAATCTGATCCTTTCATCATCTGTTATCTCGACGAGACCGAGAAATAGAAATAGCGTCAACCTTTGGTTACTCTCGATATTGTGTATTCAGTTACTGGACCAGTGACCTGTATTATAAACTAGATAGAGCAAAAACTCAATCCCACTGTGGCCACAGTTTTAGTGTCATTGCCATTTACTGAATTACGCCGTGAGATAACTTCTCCCGTACCCCGGAGTGATGAATCCTCTATCTATCCACCATAGTCTTGATACACTCCTTAATGCAGTCAATCACCACCGTATTGATAACTTTGAAAAGATGGATTCCTCTCAACTATCTTTCTGATGAGATGGATTCGTCTGAGTATGTGTGTGGACTTCTGATGAGACCGTGGTTCCCTGGCTTGAGCAATTGCTCTATTGTTGTCACAATAGATGTCTATCGGATCAATAATCGTGGGAACCACACCAAGTTCAGTAACGAACTTCTTAATCCAGACTACCTCATTAGCCACATCTGACAATGCAATATACTTAGCCTCCATTGTAGTGTCCGCTACAGTGCTTTGCTTGGAGCTCTTCCAGCTCACTGCACCCTCATTAAGAAAAAATATAAACCCTGATTGCGATCGATAATCATCTTTGTCCGTTTGGAAACTAGCATCACTGTATCCTCTTACAGTGAGCTCATCTTCCCCTCCATAAACCGAGAACATATCCTTAGTCCTCTTCAGGTACTTAAGAATATTCTTGACAGCCATAGTGACGCTCACCTGGATCCAATTGATATCTACTACAAGTGCTCAAAGCACATGAGACATCAATTCGAGTACATAGCATGGCATACATGATGGATCTAATTACTGATGCATATGGGATCCTCTTCATCCTATCTCTCTCATCTTATGTTCTAGGACACAATTCCTTAGAGAGATAAAAACCATGTGACATCAGAAGAAATCCCTTTTTGGATTCTTCCATGTTGAATCTTTTCAGTACTTTGTCAATATATGCACTCTAACTTAGGCCAAGCAACCTACGTGATCTATCACGATAGATCTTTATTCCAAAGATGTAGGCTGCTTCCTCTAAGTCCTTCATGGAGAATCACTTGGATAACCAAGTCTTTACCTACTGCAAGTTCGGTATATCATTCCCGATCAAAAGTATGTCATCGACATACAACACTAGGAATGCCACTACACTCCCACTCACTTTCTTGTAAACACAGGGCTCATCTTCGTTCTTGATAAAACCGAATTCTTTTACAGCTTCATCAAAACGAATGTTCCAGCTCCTTGAAGCTTGCTTGAGTTCATATATAGATCTCTGTAACTTGCATACCCTATGAGCTTGCCCATCAAGAACGAAACCATCGGGTTGTGTCATATACACGTCCTCTTCAGGGTTTCCATTCAGGAAAGCTGTTTTGACATCCATTTGCCAAATCTCAGTCATGATATGCAGCAATCGCAAGCATAATCCGGATGCATTTAATCATGGCAATCGGCGAAAAGGTTTCTTCATAGTCAATACCATGAATTTGTTTGAAACCTTTGGCAACCAGTCGTGCCTTATAAGTATGCACCTTGCCATCCATGTCAGTCTTCTTCTTGAAGACCTATTTACACCCTATGGGTTTTACCCCTTCAGGTGGTTCCACCAGAGACCATACTTGGTTCTGGTACATGGAGTCCATCTTAGATTTCATGGCTTCAAGCCATTTAACAGAATCTAGGTCCGATATAGCATCTTCGTAAGTTCTAGGTTCATCGTCTTGGTAGACTAGTACGTCACCATGTTGAGTCACAAGATAACCATATCTCTCGGGCTCATGGCATACTCTCCCAGATCTACGTAGCTCCTAGCTACCTGAGGTGGTTCACTTTGATCCACAAGTTGTGAAGTAACCTCCTCTTGATGTTCAACCACCTTCTGTGGCACATCATCCCATCCTTCGTCTAGTATGTTTTGTGGTTCTAGAACTTCATCGAGTTCTACTTTTCTCCCACCAGTACTTCTTAGAAAAATGATTATTCATTTCAATGATATTAAACGAAAATCTGCAGATTCTTATTTAATGTATAAACTGTAAATTTGTACCCTGATCTTGTTTCTAAGGAACGATCCGTTGTTGTAAATTCTTTTGTTTTTCTGCTACCAAACTTGATCGTTTCCTAACAGTGGTAATAGAGCCTAGAGCACCAGATTTTACAGTTTTTATGTGGATGGTTGATTACATGCATTTGATTGATAACATGTTGCCTTGAAGAATCTACACAAAATCTACCATGAGAGCATGTTTTAAGAAATCGATTAATTGATTAATTTAAATTTGTTGATGATCCGCAACTTTGGAATATTTGGTTATGGATTTTTGTTTAAATCAGTAGAATGATTGCAAAATCCGTTTGGCGTATTATTGGTGGCTGGTTGAACTGATATGGTGCTACAGATCAGTGTATACTCACCACGGCGATATAACCCATCATCGTGGTATGCGCTGTTGGCGTTCACGTTGATTGCAAAATCAGCGCTCACCGTGGCGATTGTCCTTAGGACAAACACTGTTTGCAATCAGCGCTCGCCATGACGATATAACCCATCGTCGCGACGAGCCCACATGAAGCGTGAGTGCAACGCTAACTAGCGCACGCTGTGACGATCTAACCCATCACTGCAACGAGCGCACTTCCAAGGGCACAAGGGCCAGATTGTAAAGTTTTAAAACTTTTGGACCAAATATAGTTCTACAAATTGTCAGGGGGTAATTAATAATTAACCCACCCAATTCAAAAATTGACTGTTTTTGAAATGTATGCCATGTACTTGTTTGTATATTGCATGGTGCCCGGTACATGAGCCCTTGACCTATGGTGACCGTTTTAAAATTTTTGGGTATGAATGGTTGTAATTTATTAAATAGGGCTTGCGTGTCCTGCCTTTCTCCTCTTCTCGATGTACATTCTCTTCTCATCTCATTCCCCTCGAATGTAAATTAAGGTTTCTAAATTTATTGATGTAAAGAATTTTGTATAATTATTCTCACTGTAAATTTAGAATGATATTTTTGTAATGTACTTGAAGACGGATCAAGGAAAAGACGACCATACTTGAAGACTCAAGATTTTATTATAGGACCCCTAGGTGACCTACCGATTCCTCTAGGCTTGAGGAAATCAGTTTTTAGTTGGGCCATGTACCGGCATGTTTTAATATTTTGTTTAGAATGCATGCTAAGGTTGAATGTTCAATAACATGCCAAACAATGTCATTCTAACAAAGATAATAATCTGGTGAGACATTAAATAACAAACCCTTAATTAAAGGATATTAAGTCACGTCGGCCTTCTATCACCATGGTTTTAATCAAACCACTGTTCGTTGAAACCTTGTTTGCCAAAACGAAAGGTACACTTCTACTCGTGGGAGGTTCAAATGCATTGGAGTTTTCCTTAATGGTGATGGGTCGACTTAAAATGATGGTTTTGCTTGGTCGCCAAAGCGAAGGTTGATAAGTGAGTTATAGGCATAGTAGAGAAGTGCACATATTGTGTGTACATGGTGGCATGTAGTGTCCACTCTACTGATACTGAGAATCACACTTGAGGACAATGGTTGGAGCCATTGGATTATGTGATTGGCTTGTTGGCTTCTTCACATTTGAGGTTGATAGTAGGACCTATCAACTAGTGTGGATTAAGTATGTCGGCCTACCTAATAAATTCATTTTAGCTTGTTCACCAAAGCGAAGGTTTAAAATGGGCCGGATGGGATCTTAGTCCACTAGGAAAGCCAACGGGCTTTCTCAAGTTAATAGTGAGGGCTATTGACTTCAGTAAAATAGTGGGAGCATGGTTTAATAAAAAACCATATTAAATAATAATGAACTTTATAATGACTTTATCTTTTCTGCAATTGTAGATTTACCAAAATGAGCATAATGAACCTATGACCGATAATCGAGAAAGAAAACAGGTTGGATGGATCCAATTTCTCAAACTGGTTTCGTAATCTTCGGATTATACTCAAGTCGAAAAAGAAATTGTATATTTTTGAAAAGACATACATGGCTGGGCCTGATCCTAACGCCACTCAAGAAGTAAAGGATACTTATCAAAAGTTCCTTGATGATGCTAATGGCATTCAATGCTTGATGTTAGCATCGATGACACCAGTGCTGCAAAAGCAACATGAGAATATGGACGCTGCTGCCATTATTCTACACCTCAATGAGCTTTTCGAAGGAAATGCTCGACATGAGAGGTACAAGGTGTCAAAAGCACTGTTTGGAACTTGTCTAATTGAGGGAGCCCAAGTTGGTCCTCATGTGCTCAAGATGATAGAGCACATAGAGAGGCTTGAGACTTTGGGATTTGAGTTGGATGTTGAATTACAAATGGATTTGATTCTGCAATCCTTGCCTGACTCTTATGCACCGTTCATAATGAACTTCAATATGAACACGATGGTGAAAACCCTACAAAGCAGGACTTGAAGAAGTCCAAGCCTGTTTTACTGGTTGCTGCCAAGTAAAGGAAAGGGTAACGACAAGGGAAAGGCCAAGGCCAAGGCCAAACCCAAACCCAAGCCCAAGCCCAAGCCCAAAAGACTGGTTGCTCTTGGGCCTGAGAGTGGCATAAGGAATGGCTAAGTAGTCTACTTCTTTTTGTGGCAGGCCTAGCCACTAGAGGAAACACTGCAAGGCTTTCCTCGTAAGCAAGAAGAAGTCAGATGCTACGACTTCAGGTATATTTATGATTGAGATTAACTTCTCTCCCATAACATCTTGGGTCATTGACACAGGATGTGGTACTCACATTTGTACTGATGTACAGGGACTAAGGCAGAGTAGAGTGCTCACCAAGGGAGAGGTGGACCTACGAGTTAGAAATAGAGCACATGTGGTTGCATTGGCTGTAGGGAGTTATTGTTTATCTTTGCCTACGGCTTGTTGTTGGAACTACATAACTGTTATTACGTACCTTCTATTTTTAGAAATATTATTTCAGTATCCGCTTTGGATAATATGGGGTATCATTTTGAGATATCTAATGGATTATTGTCCTTTAGTTTGAATGGTATTCTATTTGGAATTGCAAGGTTATATAATGGGTTATATGTTCTTGATTTAAACAATAAAGATATTCTCAATGTTGAAGACAAGAAAGCTAAACATAGCGATCAAAACCAGACATGTCTTTGGCACTATAGATTGGGTCATGTTAATAAGACCCGCATTGCAAAACTTCAAAGGGATGGAGTTTTGGACCCTTTTGACTTTAAGTCATTTAAGGTATGTGAGTCATGCTTGTTAGGCAAGATGACCAAGTCTCCTACTAAACTGTTAGGCATCATCCATAGTGATGTATGTGGTCCACTAACAGTTGAAGCTAGAGGTGGATATTCATACTTCATCACATTCATTGATGATTTCAGTAGATATGGTTATGTTTACCTTATAAGACATAAATCTGAAGCCTTGGATAAATTCAAGGAATTTAGGAATAAGTACATAATTTGTTGGGCAAGAGTATTAAAGCTCTTTGGTCGGATCGAGGAGGTGAATACTTAAGCTCAGGATTTTCAAAATACTTGAAGAAATGTGGGATAGTATCACAACTCACCCCTCCGTATACACCCCAACAAAATGAAGTGTCTGAAATGAGGAATAAGACCTTACTTGATATGGTTAGGTCCATGATGAGTTTTAGTGATTTACCTGCATCGTTCTGGGGTTATGCCCTAGAAACTGCGACTCACGTTTTGAACCATGTTCCTTCAAAGTCTGTAGATAAGACTCCATATGAGCTATGAAGTGGGCGAAAGCCTAGCTTGTTTTATCTAAGGATTTGGGATTACGAAGCTTATGTTAAGAAATTGACTTCGAACAAGCTAGGCCCAAAATCCTGTAAATGTATATTTGTGGGGTATCCAAAGGAGACCAAAGGATACTACTTCAACCACCTAGAAGAGCGCAAAATTTTTGTTGCTCGTTCTTGTGTCTTCCTAGAAAATGAATTTTTTCTAAGAAGTACTAGTGGGAGAAAAGTAGAACTCGATGAAGTTCTAGAACCACAGAATATACTAGACGAAGGGCAGGATGATGTGCCATAGAAGGTGGTTGAGAAACAAGAGGAGGTTACTCTACAACTTGTGGATCAAAGTGAACCACCTCAGTAGCATAGGAGCTACGTAGATCTAGGAGAGTACGCCATGAGCCCGAGAGATATGGTTATCTCGTGACTCAACATAATACCACTATTAGGAAACGATCAAACATGGCAGCGGAAAAACAAAAACATTTACAACAACGAATCATTCCTTAGAACCAAGATCAGGGCACAAAAAATAGAGTTCATACATAATAATGGAATCTGCAGAAAAATCAGTATAAAGTTTAAGAAATCATATGCTCGTTTGGAGGCTCCTCCAACTTATCATTGAACGTATTTCGCTACTGTAACGCCCCGCTTGAGGTACGTAGTTAAGATTTGTTGTATTCTTTGGTTCGGTTTTAATTAAGTTTGTATGTTGAATTGGTTGAATGTTTGCTTTGAAATTAGTTGAGTTTTGAGGACTCTTAGAAGTTCAGTCTTCGCTGAGGCGAAGAATAGTCTTCGCCACGGCGACGTTGACTTGAGTAAGGAGGTGTCGGCTCTGTAACTTTTCGCCGGGGCGACAGAAGTTTCTTCGCCGCGGCGACGAGCCAGTTGAAAAGTTTCTTGAGTTTTCTAGAGAATTCTTCCTTTGGGGCATAATGACCATTCTACCCCTAATTAGTAGGAATAGTGGGGAGTAAAATGTAAGGGAATTAAGTAGAGAATGTGTTGGTAATAAGGGTGTATTTGCAAAGAATCAAAGGATATGGATGGAATTTCCAAGGAAGAGTAAGGGAAAAATGGGAAATGATGGTTATAATATGAGTTAAAAAGAGTTAAAGTGTAGAGAAACCCTTTATTCATTCATTTCCACTGCCATAACCATTCTCTAACTTCTCTCAATTCTCCATCCAATCTTCCAAGATTTCCAAGGACTTTTTGAGTAGTTTTGAGTAGATTTTTAATCTGAAGCATCCTAAGGTAAGGATTCTTGCTTTAGATGAGAGTTTTAGTATGTTTTGGTTAAAGTCTTATGTTGTTGTTGTTGTTTAAAGTTGTAGAGAGAAATCAAGCTACCAAAGGAACGGAAAAGTGTTAGAGAAGCTATTCCCTCACAAGGTAAGTAAATCCAACCAAGTTGAGTTTTGAATAAGCTTTTGAGTAGAGATTGTGTATGTATATGTATGTATTATGCTTGCTGAGAAATTGAGAAGTTATGAGTATTTATCCATGTTGATATGAATTTAATTGAGTTATGAGAAGTGCTGTGATTGCATAATGATGAGTTGAGTTTGAGTTGAAGTTGGAGGAGTTGTGTATGAATATTTTTGGGAGTGTTTTCTTTGGCAGGAATTATGGTTGTATGAGTGGGTTTTCCTCCCATTTTGGATGATTAAAGAGAAGAGTAGAGTTATAGATAAGTAGGGCTTTGGTATGCACATGAGTTGTTTGATGGAAATGCCTAAGTGAAATCTGCCCTGTCACAGCCGTGACTTTCTAAGTGAATTTTAGGAATCTTACAGATTGAACTGGGCTGAGACCAAAACATCAAAGTTGTAGCCCTGTTTTGAGCTTTAAAACGAGACCAAAAACGTAGCAATCCGATGTTTATAACGCAATTTATGGCCTTTTTAGTGTGACCTGTGCAGAATAACTGTTTTGACGAAATCTTGTATTTGGCATTTCATTTGTGCATTAGTGGCATGAGCTATCCATACACATTGTTGATGCACTTAAGAAGTAGCTTGAGACACAGTAGCGAATGTGAGTATAAGCTACTTTAAGAGTAAAGAGAGAGAAGAAGAGAGAATGAGCACGGAGAACGAGAGAAAAGAGAATAGAGTAGGTTATGCGATGGGGAAACCGTGAGTAATGGGTAGAGTTTCCCGCATGTACGCAGCATTGAGAGAACGGCATGAGCATGAGAGAGAGAAAGTGGTGTAGCCGTGAGAGTGCATGCGGAGAGGGCTATACCGAGAGTACCGAGAGAGAGATTAATACTCACATGGCCAAGGGTTCCGAATCCATGCATAAACGAGTCCGATCGGCTAAAATGAGTAGAAGTCACGTGAGTGGGGAGAGAGTCCCGGCCATGCCTCCGGTAAGATGAGGCCGTGACTACTAAAGAGAGTTAGTAAAAAGAGTTATGAGAAAGAGAAAGTAGTGAGAAGTATAAAGAGAGAATAAATGAAGAACTGTAAGGAAAGAATTAGAGAGAGATAGTTACGGGGATAGATGTGTAGAGGATTTACTTACTGAGCATTAGTTGTGCTCACCCCGTTGTTTTTCATGTTTTGTAGGATCTAGGTGAGGACACAATCGGATGGGCATCAGCAAGCGAAGGGAAATGGCTACACTGTCCACCCTGTTTTGATGTTTTGTACATGATACAACTTTTTGTATTTAAAGAATGTATATATTTAATAAAAGAAAAATTTGGGCCCAACCTTTTTATGCTATTTTTATGTATATTATTATGTACATGTTTTATGAGTATTTGAGTAGAAAGAGGCTATTACAGCTACTGACCCAAGTGTAGGATCGAACCGGTGTAGTCCACACGAAGATAACCTCAAGAAACTAAAGAGAGATTTGCTAGATCCTCTTTAGACTTTAAGAACCAAGAAGAAAACAAAGTGTACTTAATTTTAGCAAAGAATGCAATCTGGCGTGAGAGTGTTTAAGGGGCTAGAATTTTTCCTTTCAATGATTGAATGAGTGAATTAAAATATTTCGCAAAGTGTGCACTTATATAGTGCACACTATACCCTATTCCATCATGGAATGGGCTTGGGCTCCAACCCAAACACCCCTTGTATCCAAAGATCCCCTTTAAGATATCTTTAATTTTAATTTATCAGTATCTCAATTAAATTCAATTAATATTTAATTTTAATATCAAATTAAATAAAGGCTACGACCTCAGCAAATTAAATTGCACTATGAAATTACCAAAATACCCTTTCGCCTAAAAAGACAAAAACGCCATTCTTCTAAACTGGTTCTTAAATTATCTTCTATGTGTGTGACCCGTAGGCTCCTCATCATACCGGTAGTGTGTAGTATTGCGATTAACACCAATTAATCGTCTCACTATACACAGACCAAGATTGGCCCCTAACAAGGCATCATGGCCACCCAATAGATTCAGATTCAGCGAAACAGCTACCTGTCAACGATATGGTTACTGTACAATCCGGTCCTTTCATCTTCCATTATCTCGACGAGACCGAGAAATAGAAATAGTGTCAACCTTTGGTTATTCTCGATAATGTGTATTCAGTTACTGGACCAATGACCTGTATTATAAACTGGATAGAGCAACAACTCAATCCTACTGTGGCCACAGTTTTAGTGTCTTTGCCATTTACTGAATTTCGCCGTGAGACAACTTCTCCCGTACCCGGGAGTGATGAATCCTCTGTCTATCCACCATAGT